>NW_022170249.1:54441008-54545353 GCF_008802855.1 Photinus pyralis
TTTTTTAGACTGTTACGCATACCATAAGAAAATTCGATCTTTCCTTAATAAAGCATTGAAAACTGTTTTGCAATATCTCTCACCGTTTTCGAATAATAAATTTTTAAAATTACCCCTGCAAATTCAATTTTTGACACAAAAACTTGAATATCGGCGAAGCCTTGGAGCAAAGGGTCAACTATGGGGTATCGTTGTACTCCAAATTCGACGTAGAATCCGAAAATGTAGAAAAAATAGGGGGTCCCTATTTAAAATAACAAAGTTGATGGCTACTTCCGGTATTTCCGGAAGTGGCGCAATTTTGAAAATATTTTAGTTCAATTCATCATGTGCCAAAACCCTTAAAGGACTTATCAGTTTAGCTTAATTTTCAAAGGTTTTCCATATCTTTCTAATTGACGCTCGTCAAGAATGACCCTGTATATTGTTTATCAAGGACAAGAAGTGAGTTTTCGCTGACAAGTCGGAGATTTTAGGTCCAAGACGCCGAGTACGGAAATTCCGACGAGTCAGCGGGTCTCATTCGTCCGTGGTATACACCTAATTTTTTTAAAATTAGTATGCTGGAATTTCTTGTATATAAACGGCTAGTCAACACAGGCATAGAAATCAAACGAGGCAGAGAAGTGGAAAGGAGGCAGAGAAGTATTCTGCTTCTCTGCCCCTAGCAACGAAACGATACTTCGTTGTTTGAATATGATCAGCGAAATGTCACATTTGACGTAGGTAAGTATAAAAAAAAAGAAATTTGTTCTATTCCCTCCAAATGTATTCTGAATTCCTTTACTTCTAAGGACCGTTAAATTGGGTCCCTAAATGCGGAACTTCGTCTCCATATAATAGCTTCGTATGTCTTAAAATCCGTGATCCTAGTGGTACACAAAGGATTTCGGGATTTGAAAGCTCGTCGTACGATTTCAATGTTCCTTTCTCATCTCCAAGCTAATCCAAGAAATTTCTTACGATTCAGAGGATTGTAAGAGATTTCCGAGAATCTCAAGAAATTTCTTTCGTAAAGAAAATCTTTGGTGTACGAAATTTCAATACTGGTTTAGGTACTACTTTGGAGAACAGCATTATACCTGTGTAAGTGTATAATCAATGTAAATACTTTTGTCATAAATGATAACAGTGATAATTCATGTGCGCACACCATCTTACACTCAAACTTCATTACCAGAAAGTACAGGTTTCTTCTAGTACGTAGGTAGGTTAGGTAGTTCTCTTTTAGAATTTACAGTTCCCTTATGTTTATAGTTTACGTTTACTATATACAGTTTTCTTTTGGAAATGACAGATTCCTGTTAGTAGCTGCAGTTCTTTTGAGTAAATTACAGTTGCCTTATAAAATATAGTTTCCTTTCAAAAATTACAGTTTCTCATTAAAAATATCGTTCTCTATTGGAACATACAATTTTCTTTCCGAAACTTCAGTTTCCTGATATTAAATGTTTCCCCACATTTTTACAACCTAAGTAAAGATATTGCCACTGATCAATGGGTGATATAATGATTGTATTTATCAGTTTCTAACTTAGTCCAGTATGCAGAGCTGTCAGAAGGGCCGATTCCTGCAAAAGGTGGTGTAAACGATTTTATTGTTTTAAATGGTCCATTAGGGTCCAAATAACATGTATTTGAAGAGTGCACACAAATTTTTTCCCGGCACAACTTTTGGCAGCCAAAAAACCTCAAAATTAATGTTCGGACTATTTCAGTTTTTCGCTTAAAACTAGAAAACGGCCCATATTTCATGAATAACACTTCTTTAGTAAATTAAAGAAAACAAATATCTGCGGCGATAAGAAAAACAAACAAAATCGGCCCAATAGAAAAATGTTTACAAGCAATTAAAAAACGCCCCTTTTTTCCAACTTTTCTAAAAAAACTGAGTTAACAAAATAACAGACGCTCTGCGCCACTTTCAAATCTCTGTAACAGTCACCTCGAACTAGGTAGTGCAAACAGGACTTCTACGCTATGGGAAGGGAATTGAACAAAACGAAGAGTTTTGTGTATAAGACAGGAAAAAATCAAACCAGCATTGGACAAAAAAAACCTGGTATAAACATAGACAAAAAGTACAGGTGAAAATGCAAGCAGCACATGTTAAAGTCGATCATCTCACAAACAGACCCACATACCTAACAGAAGAAAAGTTAATTAGAGCTCCCTTCTCTCTCATATTGCTTACGCATGGTCCGCCAGCGGGCACAAGATGCAGTGATGAATTGGAAAAAAACCTGCCTTAGGAAAAAACTAGCAAAAGCCGTCTAAGTTTTTTCTATTATTTTATAAAAATAGACCATACAACCAGTAGATACTAGGGATTGATTTTCTTAATTCTCTATTACTCTTCATAAAAAAATAATGTACATATTGATTGAAATATGAACAACACAATCACAAATATCCAAGTACACTTATAAAATATGATTGTTTAAAAAAAATCACTGGTGATTTGTTGAAAGCACAGCCTCCAATGATGACGGTAGTTTTAACTCAGACGATATAAGACTCTACGCTGACATCGATGTTGAAGTTGCCCTCTACCAATCATAACATGAATCACTTTTCTAATTGCCATTTCCGGATATTGTTGTTGAATAAAACTTTGTATTACTGCCTCTTGGGTTACCTGTGTACCGATGGCAAATCTCTTTTTTAATTGTTTCTCAATGCGCACTAGCATCTCATGTTCGTGCTCACTTGTAAATCCTTCCGCTCCTAAAACAACCTTTTTAGATGACGTCTTTAGTTAATCGCACCAAGTATACCTATAAGACTTCCACTCATAGCCGCGTCTAAAGTGGATACCTGAAACAAGCGTAGTGCCTCATCTACGTGAGATTTAGTTGCGAAAGGCAATAACTGCATTTTAGCCAAACTCTCCGACATACGAATGATGGCTTCCAACTGTCGGACCGTAATTGGGATAACGTTTTTTTTTTCAATTTCACGTTCGTGCTGACTAGCGCCCGAACGCATCTTAACGTAACTTCTTTGTAATTGGGCCGCTGCGTCTTCGCTTAGGCGCGGGCCACAACGGCTACAAATAGAGCAATTTATCACAGACTTTTTCGCAGACCATTTTGTACCTGCGGCAAAACTTAATATACTTCTTGATCAATTCTAACGATAATTCCTCTCCTCGCGGTTCTTGGTCAAATTGGTCGGCATTTAGGTGAACGTTCATAATATGTTTGGCGAGTATCTGTGGATAACGTAACGTTAAGCTGCTTGTAGTGGTTTATAGTACAACTTACCATGTCTCTTTCTCGGTTGTGCTCATCCTTGACAATGAAGATCATGTCAAAACGGGATAAAATAGTAGGCATAAAATCAATATTTTCTTCACCCTAAAAATTATACAAATGTAGTTAAACACATACTCATACTGTCAGATACAATGGAGGCTAGGACAATGTTGATGTATCTGAATTATTTAATTATTGATGTTTTTGTTTAAATAATTGTTTTGTATATTCTGTTTCGTGATTGTGAATTGGAATTGACTAGATTTATTCAGTTAGGAATTATTTGCGTAGTATTTGTATAAGTTTACCCCATGTTTTTCTCCGGTTATTGCGATAAGAACTGTTATCGCTGCGTACGCTAATTAATGTTCAAGGTAATGACGTGATTTCGCCGGTTGGAAAACACAGGTGCAGTTTGATTTTTCGAAGGCGCGCATTATTTTGTTAAGGAAGGGGAACGGAAGTGAGGAAAGGGGAATTTTTCAGGACCTTGTGCAATCAAGGTCAAGTTTGTTGACATCAGGACCAACTTCAAAATTCCAAACACTAAAGATTGAAGACTCATTCGAGGGAAAATAGAGGAAAATGACAGTGGAAACTCCAAGACAGATCCAAATTGAAGATGTCGAGGAACTTGAAGGACCGTGCAGTAAGTGGAACCTGAGAGTGCTACACGATGATAGCTTATGAAGCTGAACCTTTTACAGACGCCGAAGCCATTGAAACTTCTCAAGGCAAAAATTGAAAAGTGACAATTAGTGAGGAGGTAAATGCGCTCAATGAAAATCACATTTGGGACCTAGTTCCTAGGCCGGTTGATAAGTAGGTAAGTGACTGTCGGTGGGCGTCGAAGGTCAAGTACAACGTGAAGGGATTGATTTCACTGAAACTTCAGCTCTACCATGAGATGGAACCCTGTGCGTTCTCTGGTGAGTGTGTGTGTGCACGTGAAGGACTCAAAATGATTCCATTTTACGTCAAAAGTGGTTGCCTTTATGGAGAGGTCGATGTTGAACTCTTCATGAGCCAACCAGAAGGTAACGATGATGGAACTGACAGGGTTCAAACTCCTACATGATAATAATAATAATAGTAGTAATATATAATTCGTGTTGTTATACAGTACACATTGTACTTACACATGTCAAGGTTGTATTGGAGTGAAGTTAAAAACAGGTTACAATTCAAATTAAAGTTTACAGTTTAAAAACTCATCGTAAGAATAAAAGGAGTGAGATATCAACAGTTGCTTGATGACTAGTTTAAATTGGTGTAGTGGTAAAAACCATATTTTTGGGGGCAGTTTATTGTAAAATTTGTGAGACTTAATATTTTGTGATAACTTTAACCAAAAATGATCTGTTATAAGGTTATTGTTGTCTCTTGTTTCATAATGGTGTAGATCTTTATGTTTTGTGTACTGAGCCTTCGACCATTTAAACCTGGACTGCTAGCGTCGTATAATATTTAATATAAAAATTGAAGCCAACATCTGCAGCGCCATCACTGGGTGACTAAAATGAGAACTAATAAATCTGAGGCGCTAAATATGAAATTTGAAAAGGACAAGTATATCCCATTGAACTATATACTCTGTAACTGGAACGGCATCGAGCGCCAAAATCGCGTGCCGCAATGATTTTAGGCAACCAGCATAACGTAGGTATTCTCATCCTCGTCTGGCACGTTGTTTTGTATTGCATATGTAGGACCGATCACACGTATTTGGTTAAAAATTCAGATAAGTAAATCATGGTGGCTCGACGCATTCCATTTGCTTATTAACGTAAAATAAAGTTATAAACATTGGTTGTGTTCGTTTGTAACGTACCCAATTACATAATATATTAGCAAGGAGGTACCTAATATATTACAATTGGAGTCGAAATAAAGGTAAATTTAAAAAAGCACTTTTTTTAGAATAAAATGAGTTTAAGAATCATGGTTACTCTAAGAGCAAAAATTCAATTTACTCGTAGTGGTCACCGCATTGCCATTAGAAGGAAACGAATTGACACTATGCTGGTCTTATGGAACGTTTGTTTCTCGTACACGACTGGAATTTGTCCAACAGCCCGATGGATCCTTTGTTTTCGGAACTACCTTGACACATCCAACGTAACTACCAAATACACCAGTTGTAAGTGTTGGTTGTGCCATCGGCAGTATCGAAGAATTCAGGACAAATACCCATTGGAACATCCACAGTGAGCGGCTTGAGTAATGCATAAGTGCAAATTTCGTTGTTGAGCAGCGAAAGGTTTCTGGTGCATCTAACTACGGTAATTGGACCAGAGCATTGAATAAGGACCAGAGGGTTTATAAGGCATTGCGCTACTTATATAACCCAGTTTTGTCCCAAGATGAAACGTACGCTGTTATGTGAGGTCAGAATTACACCTGCTACAAAAGGTCTCCCATATTTTTCGGAACTTGTCCCAGAAAAACTCAAGACCTGCAAATCCTTTGGAATATTTCGTAGGGAAATAAAAAAAGTTTGTAACTATGTGGATGGATATGGATGAAGAAAATGCAAACCGTGATATTTTCTACTCTACCTTTTGTGGTACCTATACCTGTTTGATATGTGTATGCTTTTATATTTTATCTTTACACTTTGACGCCTCCTAATGTACGTTCATTGTGGCCAAAGGAATCGGTAATAAATAAAAAAATCAATCCTTAAAGGTATTTTTCGCCCCATTAGTGAGCAGTCTCAATAATAACGTTGAGTGAAAAATTAAATAATAAGGAACTTCATATTCAAATTAGTAAGTCAAAACGGCTTTATAGGTTTTGGCGGCGTTAACGCTTTTCTTCATATGATGCTCTCTAGCGAGTGGAATGCTCTATTGAATTAGTATTAAAGAGTGCGAAAGAAGAATTATCATTCATAAGGACAGTATAAATGAGTGTGTACATTAGTAAAGAAATCTGAGCGGTGCAAATGCCGTCATGCGCAAAAATATTAAATGCGCCCGTCGAGGTTGAAAAATGTTATCAAAACGTACCCATGAAATTGAATATTTGAATTTTTGTTATGAAAATGATTGCACGTATATGCAACACAATTGATGACCATTTTTGCCAATCTCTTAATAACTTATTTTAGACAAAAATAAGCAAAATGTAAGACGTAGTATAAACCAACCCATAAGCGCACGTGAGAGAAACAAGGTAAGGGATACCTACCTCTACCCATCTCTCTCTCACAAAAATTCGCCACGGCCCCTGGCAATGGCTGATTTATGGGCGATGGCGTTCCAGTTACAGAGTATATAGTTCAATGGTATATCCACACAAAATATTTATAAGATAACTGTTTAACTTTATACCTGATGAATTAATTTATATAATAAATAAATTTGAAGTAGATATAATTTTTGGATAATAATACCAATAGATCGTGGAATAAGCTTTTATTTAACAAATGTACATGCTTATTGCAGCGTCTAACCAATCTCCAGGATAACGGGTAGTACATGACGGTGAGGGTGTTACACAACGATTAAGGTCCATATTTTGATGATCAGGAAAAGTGTTTAGGTACATTTTGATCTACTGTCATATCTTCAACTTGTTCTCTTGGTCGGAGAGACTATCGACATTTTCATTTGATGGATTCGGAAAAATTGAAGGAACTGAATTAGCCTTTTACTTATGCGAAAAACGTTTCTGTTTTAATGTCCTTGTTTTTAAGGTTATAAACTGCATCACATTCATCACATTTTTTTACCAAACAACTTCAGAGTCTCATTTTTAATTAATTATATAAAAGTAACACAACTAACTAACCCAAAACTACATACAATCGCTATAAAACGCCCAAATTAAATCTCGTAAGATTGACGTGTGTCAAATTTCGTTTCACAAATCGCACAACTGCTCTGTGATGGCGCTGTAGATGTTGGCTCTTAGACCATATAGTACATGGACTGCTAATTGTAATTAAAATATAGTCAAGGACATCGCCTGGGTATGTGCGTTTCAGGGTAAACGAGTCTGTCCGAAATTGTCCGTTGAGACACGATTTGGGGCTGTCAACCTATAAATTCACAAACGTCAATTAATTAATCACCTAGATAAGCCAAAAAAAGCAAACCTATTCTTATTTGTGGCAGTATAGAAGATAATCAAGAGTATCGTACTACGCGGTTGCCATAAAAGCTACTCTTTACGCGATCCGAGTGGTGTTCATACGACTTTAGTTTACCCTGAGATTCACATACCCACGATTACAGTGCCCTCTATCCGTGACCACCCATTTTGTATTGAAAGCATAGGGCTAATAGCAGTCCATGTACTATATGGTCTAAGTGTTGGCTTCACTGTGCTAGCAATCCAGTTATTTTTTCATCCAAGTACTGAGCTATGTTTTTTTTATGGAATGGAATGGAATGATGGAATAAGACGTTCACTGATTTTTAGCGCATGTTTTAGTTTGTGTTTTGTTCGTCCGTCTGTCCGGACCCACTTCTGCTGTTTTAAACTACACTTAGGGAAATTTTACTAGCGTCCTAGAATTTTTACCATTAAATTTCGCTGTCTTAAGAGTGTAGAAATTAATTTTATTTTTCATGGTATTCTAATCAAAGGTCTCACCAAAAGGGACTGTTTTCTAACCTCTTAGAAAAAAGAATGTGGGTGATTAATTTTATCCTTCATGGTATTCTAATGAAAGGTCTCAACCAAAGGAATTAATTTCTACCAATAAGTCCTCCTCCTTGACCCCTTATCGTGATTGGATATAATTTCTTATATCTCAAGAATAGGTTGTCAGAGGGAGGTACTCACAAAAGGCGATTGAACCGTCTGGAACAAATATATCCATTGGTGATGTCAAAACATGCGCTATATTTGTACATACAATTTATACTTGTTTGAGTAAATGTGACCTTACTCAAAGTGAAAATAATCCCTGTTTCTTTGTGAACTCCAGGACAATGTTGATGAGGACACTTCAGTGGATGATGGCCTGGTCAGCAGGAATGACAAACATTTGCAAAAATTGATTGCTGTGCCCAATGATACTTTCCAGGTACATACAAATTGGTGATGCAAAATTTTATTTAGGATTGAAAATTCAAAAATTGGCGATGGTTCAATTTTTATTTCTCAGGAAACCTACACTCGTAAAATTCTTGAGCGGTTTAGAATGTTGAGTTGTAATCGCATATTGAAGAAGGTGCTTGCGAAGATCTTAAACGACAGGAATTGAAACCAAAGTTCCATACCGCGAAGCAATTGGGTCGCTTCTATTCCTAGTTGTAGCTTCAAGACCGGACATTTGTTTTGCAATCGGATTTCCTTCAAGAAACATGGATTTTCCTACGGTAAAGGAATGGGCAATGGTGAAACGACTCTTGAAGTACATAAAAGGAACTCAGAACTACGGAATTTTGTACAAGCATCGTGATGATGATGCTGAAGCATTTCTGTGATGTGGATTACAGCGGGGACCGCCGCCGCTTATTAAGAAAAAAATAGTTCAACTCATAAGCAGTCTCTAAAGGTTGGGTTTCGTTGTGGCGTCCTGCATTCGCGGGCCAACGAAACGTCGAACTGTCATTCATTGCTATAATTGGCTACTGAAAAATGTGAAAATGATTTCATTGGCGTGGATAGTCTGGAAAGGCAGCGGCCGCCGTCGACGGCCACGTCTCCACTGCTCAAAAGCACGTCAGGACGCGAACGTCAACAACACTATGAGCACGAACTTATAAATTAAGATGGACTGCTAATGGTAAATTGACAAATGACATCTACATGGGGGCAGCCCATTGAGTTAGAAAACTAATGGAGGGAATATAATGGTAGAGGGGGTAAGAATTTTTGTAGACGGAAATTGCCACAGATAGAGGCCACTCGCGTGGATAGATTCCCGTGAAGGTACATTTTGGCCGACATTATTTGACATATGAAAACGCGGGTCCTGTCACTGTCAGTTTTCCACCAAATTCAAATTTTATTAAATTTGTCATTTTAAAGTACCTAATAATTTCGGATCGGTTTGTGCTCTGGTTTATATAAACAACTAACTGCCGCATAGTGTTTTTATCACACGCAATTTGTGAATTGAGAATGATTAGCTGCGTATCATGCAAAATTTCTCATAAAGGGAAGAAACAGGGCATTTCCTTTCATCGGTAAGACATGTCATTTATCATGTTGTAGGCGAGGTTGTAGGTACCTAGTTTATGTTTCTTAGTTTTCCAAACGAACCGGTACTTCGAGCAAAATGGTAATATTACATTTGTAAATATATCTCAAGAACAGCTCTCGAAATTTACTTTTGTGCTCACAACGCTTCATTGACTGTGATTTCGACCAAAGGTTGCACCGGAAAATGTTTATCAAATATGCAGTAGGTACTATCAAAACTTGTTTTTACAGCTAAACGTGTGAGTTTATAATATGGATATCAGGTGTAAGTTTTTTTACGAGTGCGGATACATTTTGAGACCAATAAACAATAAATTATTATTGAATCTCTCTGCCGTTGTAATGAACCTGAGACCAACCAGTCAATTGTAGCTATTTATCAACACAGTGAATTTAATGGGAGTTGTCAAGTTGTAGTGGCTATAGTAAACTGGCCTTAATGGCTTAATTATACTAATGGAACACATCGATGTATATTTAGATTTGTAAACAATGATTATATTAAATCTGCATACTTTCCCATCCTTGTCTATTTTGTTTACTTTACCACGATCATGTATTTTACTCCTTCTATCCTTTTTTTTTGTTATTATTCCTATTAGTGGAAAGAAAATTATATCTCTACGCCACTGAAGTGAGACGCTAATGATAACGGAAGTGGTGTGGTACTTTAATCACAGCTAGAGGCCACTTTTGGTTCCCGTGGTCTACGTCTGGCCAAGCATTTGATTCCCTCCATTAGTTTTCTAACTCAATGGGGCAGCCATGATGTGCACTCACTTGGCGCGAAATTCAAATCAACTAATAATTTCTAAATAAATTACTGTGACACATGTCATTTTCCAAGGCTGCAATAGTCTCAAAACTTGAGCACTAGGAAAATTCCCCTAGAAAATAACTAAAAAGTGCACATCATGGCCGCGCCCATGCTATGGCCATTTCTACCGCTATGCAACTGTTTGATCAGCAGTCCATCTTAATTTATAAGTTCGTGACTATGAGTCTAGACGTGGCCGTGAAAGCTGGACATCGTAATGAAATTCTACCAGATGAAATGCCACAGGATCTTGGGCTTTATTATTTCCATAAATCTCTATAATTCTTTGACTCTCTATGTTGATGATGTTACCAATCAATAGCAAAAAAAGAATTAAAAAAATTTACCTTTGTTTCATCCCATCTTCCAAAGATACTGTTTGCAGCAGCCAGTACCGAGCATCGCGAATTTAAGGTAGTTGTAATGCCAGCCTTGGCAATGGAAATCGTTTGCTGTTCCATAGCCTCATGAATGGCAACTCTATCGTCTTCCCTCATTTTATCAAACTCATCAATACACACAACGCCACCATCAGCAAGAACCATTGCGCCCCCTTCCATTACAAAGTTACGCTAAAGTAACCGTTTAAAGCAACGCGGAAAACATGACGAAACATACCGAATTGGGATCTCGCATTACGGAAGCTGTTAAACCGGCGGCGGAACTTCCCTTGCCGGACGTGTAAACTCCAATCGGCGAAACGCGTTCGACAAATTTCAGTAATTGAGACTTTGCAGTGCCAGGATCGCCCAAAAGTAAGACGTTAATGTCACCACGTCGTATCAAGCCGTCGGGCAGTTTTTTTCGTGAACCTTACAAAGTAAACAACAAAGTAATGTGAAACACACACAAAACGCAATTATACATACCTCCGAATAACAAACACGTAATAGCTTTCTTTATGTCTGTCATTCCATAGATGGAAGGTGCAATACTTTTTGCTAACCGTTCATAAATGTTCGGTGATGCGGCCATCCTTCTAAACAAATCTTCTTCTTCTGCGGTAACAATATTGCAAGTTTTCCTGAGCGCGTTATTACTCGTTGCTCCTTCGCCATCTATTTGTATCCCTATAACTCGCATGTACGGAACACGGACTCCAGTGGTCTCCTTTTCGCGACCTTTCTGCAATTACGAAGACGTCAAGTACAACTTTAATGAGAGGTCTATATTACCTTTGAAAACTGTTTAACTTTTTTAATCGAATACACCCCTAGGATATGGACACGATTGCCTGGGACGACTTTGTCACATAAATAGCGATCAGCATAAAGGGTCAAATGTCGAGGAATCTCCCCTTGCGGTATCTCATCAGGTAACTCTTGTAATTTAAGTATTTGAAAATCAACACAGTTGCATTTGTCAGGTATAATAAAGTACGGATCCAATGGGCATTGCGCTCTCCCCGCTTGTTCACTACATCAGAAAGTACTCTATTTGTTGATTATCATTAATTATACACTTTGGTACAAAAAATATCAAGTATGTGGTCATTTTCCATTTAGAACTGTCAGATCTTTTGTTTTTAAATATACGTACTGAAAGGGAAGGTCGAGTTTATACTGATTTTCCGTTATTTTATTGTAAAATGTATTTCGCCTTAATGAACCTTTGGATTTAAAGAAAATCTTGTTTCAAAAAGAGGCTTTTACAAAAAAATAAATGGTATTCGTCACAATATGAATATTCCTAAAAATAATACAGGGTGGTTTTTTATATTGAATGGCCCTGTATAGTATATACAGGGTGATAACTTGCGTAACGCATCATAGGGATTTCAATGTAAAATTCATAACATGCGATTATTGGCTCCCCAAATTATTTTAGAGCAAAAATGTATTAAGGTTTTTTGTAGAAAAAAATTTTTTTACGTCATTCACCCATATTAGTTTTCAATTTTATAGACGGAAAATTGAAAAAATAAAAGACCCATCTTTTTCAATAATCTGTGATGCCATGGAATTTTATAATACAAAAACTAAGCCAATATCCGTCAAGCCATGGAATGTCTGCTATAAAACAAATCAAATTCTATCAAAAAGTATTCTATTTAGAACAGCGAATTCAACATAAAGAAAGACCAAATTAGATTTAGAAAATTCCATGGCATCGCAGATTATTGAGAAAGATGCGGGTTTTATTTTTCCAATTTTCCGTCTTTCTTATGCAAAAAATTGAAAACTAATGCGGTTGATTGGCGTAAAAAAATTTTTCTACAAAAAACATGAATACATTTTTGCTCTAAAATAATTTGGAGAGCCAATAATCGCATGTTATGAATTTTACATTGAAATCCCTATGATGTGTTACGCCACCCTGTATACCTACCGTGTATCACAAGATGAACGCACCCTAGGCAAACAACAAGGTATTTTTTCGCAAAGGATCCCCTAGGCTTTTGAAACAACAATAAAAACATTTTACTGTATAAAACGCAATATTGCAAATAATATTTAATATAAATGTAATATGCGATACATCAAAATTTAGGAAATGTTACGCTCGTTTAAAAAACTCTAAAATATATTATGTATAGGGTGGTCCGTATGAAAAAATATAGTTTAGAGTCTTATAAGAAAAACAAAACACCCTGTATAAAAACTGTGTATCGCAATGCATGTTACATAAAAAAGTGCTCTGAGAAAGATTTTGCCAAAATCAATTATTTTTAATAATAAGAAAGTTATGGGGCATTAAGGAAATCGACTAAATTCGAGATGCTGCTCTTGTTCATTGCACAGCAGATCCAGTGTAAATTGTATCAGCATTTGGAAATGTTCGACTATTCATTACAAAACAAGAATAAGATTTCCCAGATACTTACGTATGGCACTTGCGCGGCATTAAATATCCTTCTAATCCAGGCTTAATAAGCAAATTTGGTACAATATTTTGACAAGAACGACACTGTATCGTAATTTTTGTAGCTTTCGCCTTAACGCCTGAAGTAGTAACTATAATTCCCGGTATTTTTACCAAATGTGATACAACGTCAGACTGCAACATTTACCTTACAATGGCCATTGAAACAAAGCAGATCTCTTACTTTAAGCGCTCTTAAATTAGACGGATTTGCATCAGACGTGAGCATTATTTGTATCTCCTCCACATTCTCTTCGCCCTCCGGTCTTGGACTTGTCAACTCGTCTGCAACCTCTTTTGCGGCCTCTTCGAAGATGGGAAGATGTTCGGTTGGTTGTTTAAGTATTTTATCGGCCAATGTTTCGTTAAAGCTACCCAAGTCTTCCAAATTCACCTCCAAATAGTAATTTTGCATGTTGTAATTGCGTTTCAATGTATCTCTGTCAAGTAATATGTATATAGAATTCTTGCTCTAATTTTATGAGTTATTGGTTACCTGTATGTGTAATTAAAATTGTCAGTGTGAAATTCTCTGAGAAAGCTTTTAAATTTCTTTTTGATACCCTGTAGATTAGTTTGAACATCGTTCTGGTTATCTTCGGGGGCGAAATTATCGCTGAAGAAGATTCCAGCATTGTCAAACCCCTCCATTCTTCTTTTTACGTGCACAAAGAGCAAAAATACCACGACAGAACAGATAATTCCAAAGACAAAGCACCGCGACCGAATTACAATTTACAAATTCTTACAACGTATAACCTCTAAAAGTTGCTTGTTGCCAGAAACCGCGGGAAGCACATAACAGCGTTGCCAAATGTCAAACAACGAAAAATTTCTTATTGCCATGTCTCTTAAAAAACCCACTACACACAGAATGTAAATTAAAAGTAGCCCGTGAGATATGGTGGAAATTAAAAGCATCGAGAACGTTCGACGACATCGACAGTGCTCCGGACTGATATCCGATATGATCATTGAATCTGTTCCGTCTATCTTACGCTTTAGCTGCTAAATGAATTGCCCTCCCTTGCCTCATCAGACAATATAGTTACAAGCCGCAACTGGTAAATATTACTGCCAAGAAAAGAAGATTTCATGGCTCCGTTTTTTGTTTATTAAAGAAAGAGAATTTCGACAAAATGCCTGTTCAGACTGGCAAGAAAAGTGTCGTGTGAGTTCTTCCGCGAGTTCTGTCAAATGAACTCGCAATCGCAATGCTATTTAACCAGTAGTGTCCGAAGGTAAAAAACGCGCGAGTTTTCTTGCTAGTCTAAAGGCACCTTTAGAACCGTGAGGGCAGGGTCTAAGGGTTGAGCCCAAGTCAACAGCTCAGTCTAAAATATTTATACGTACAGGGAGTTCCTAAATATGATGTAAATGAAGTTTATATAAACATATAGGTCCGTAAACGATTCGTACCATTCTACAGTGTTACAAGGTCCACTCAAACAGACATTCCAATTTTTGATTTGGTGCCCTGGTTCGAAGTTATATTGGTGTTCTTTTGTTTTTCGAAAGGTCGTCTGTTTTAAGGACCTTATTTTAAGGACTATTGAAAAAAAAAAGTTTTTAAACTATATTTCAACTCTCTAAAACATTTGTATTTATAATTATTTTTTATTTTTTCAAATAATCAAAGACCGATCAAAAATTCCAAAAAAACAATTTTTTATAACCTCCCCATCGATTTTTGAAAGTAAAACATTTATAAACTCCTTACACTATCTACTACCAAATTTATCCTAAATATTTTTTTCAATCTATCGTACGAATGGTGGCCATTATGGAAATCGAAATTGAAAAAAAATTGAAAAAATTTTTAGGACAAATGCAGTACATAGATGGTGTAGGGATTTTATAACTGGCTTTGAAAAATCGATGGGGTGGTTATCAAAAAAGTTTTTTTTTTTATTTTTGATCAGTCACATCCTTTCGAAATGTTAATTAGGATTAAACCTATGATGATCACTAAAATTGTAGCTAAAAACCCTACTAGGGTCCTATACCTATACCATTGATTAGGTACCTATACACACATCAATGTCTATACTTAGATACTTCAGAATTTATATGCGACGGTACAAGTGAACAAGTACAAATTATGCACAATCCTTGTGCAGGTAAAACGCATTTTTTTAAACACCCCTACGAAATTTGTTCCATAAATAAGAAAGTTGGCACTGCACATCCTACACAAAACCAAATTTGGAAAACGGCGCTACATTTGCCTTTATTTCAAGTGGCTATGTATCCAATTTCATTTAAATCTCTCCATGAATAAGAAAGTTAGCACTGCGCATGCGCAAAACCAAATTTTGAAACTGGTGTTAAATTTTCTTTTATTCCAAGTGGCTATGTATCAAATTTCATTTAAATGCCCAATGGTTATATTTCTTCCAAACGTCCCAATCGCCCTTTGTAGGTATTTTCCTTTGACAATTCACTCTTAAGATATAAGGAATTATAACCAATTACGACAAGGGATCGAGGAGGAAGACTATGGTTAGTATAAATTAATTCCTTTCGTTGAGACCTTTCATTAGAGTACCATATGAAGGATAAAACTAATTCCACTCCCTCCTCCCTTTCCCCTCCACCCCGTACTTTGATAAGAGGACATAAAGAAGTGCAGTAGTTTGTAGAAAACTGTTCCTTTCGTTGAGACCTTTAATTAGAATACAATGAGAGATAAAATTAATGTTTAACTCAGACCCCGTCGCTCACTTATCTCGAAAAAGAGTCGCACGAGAAAGTTGTGGTTTGTACAAACCAATTTATTTCGATGAAACCTTTCATTAGAATACCATGTGTTAACCCCCCCCCCATTTTCTAAAGTTTAACTTGGTACCACTAAAGGCATGCGTATGCACAATCTGATATCAATTGGTTGTCGTATGTAAAAGTTAAGTATAGGCTACCTACTGCAAACAATTCCAGGACTCTAGTACCACTTAAATCTGTGCTAGTACCATTCCCCTAGTAGTTCAAAACGGTAGAAGTGGGTCCGGGCGGACGGACGGACAAAACGTAAACAATAGCACATTTTTTTTTATTCTTAAAAAATGCGCTAAATTAAAATACGGTGTTGTTGCACAAGTGGATCAAGATTGACGTGGCTACATATTCAAGGTACAATTATAGAACCTATCTTCTTTATTCAAAAATTCGAACCACGTCCATAAGCAGGTTGATTTTTTATTTAGGTACACGAAGGGAGTTTCTGTCATTCTGACAAATGTTTTAAGTAAGTGCCATTATTTCCACTTTTACGTTTTAAGCTTTCAAAGTCGACTGCAACACAGATTTTACGTATATCTGTGACTCCAAATTGCTCTACACACATTTTATCAATTGCGGATCTGAACAGTACGGATGTGTATATAAAGCGATTGCAAGTTAAATGCCTATTTGCCTATACCTACCTATAACTATTCCACTTTGCGCAACGAAGTAAACAATTTATTTTTAAAACTTCGTTCATATAAAGTTGCCCCTCTACATAATCTTTGGCATTCGACAATAAAATAAACTCGCCATAATTGAGATAAAGTACAGGAAATTTTCATTAGTTTCAATTGTATTTGTTGCATAACTCGTAAGGAACGCAGAATGGCAAGTCAAACGCAAGGAATTCAACAACTTTTGGCGGCCGAAAAAAAGGCAGCGGAAAAAGTTAGCGAAGCCAGAAAACGTAAGTAGGTATATATATTTATACATCGATTATTTTTAGTATGTAGTGCGGTTTTGTTATGTTCGGTAAAAGATCGGAAGTATTTGAACGATTTTATTGATTACCTAACGCTTATTACATCTCTTCTATAGGTAAAACGAAAAGAATCAAACAAGCGCGGGAAGAGGCAACTGCAGAAATAGAGAAATATCGGCAAGAGAGGGAAAAGCAATATAAAGAATTTGAACATAAACATCTGGGATCCAAAGAAGACATCGCGGCCAGGATCGACAAAAATACACAGGTCCATTTTGAACAGATTGCAAGTGATGTTCAGAACAATAAAGAACAGGTAGGTAATTCAGCTTTTCCCAATAATATTCACGTTTGGTAAAAACTGTGAAATACAGGGGTCGGTTAAGTTGGCCCCCCCCCATTAAACATTTCGTTATGATATTACCATGTAATAATGCGCTCGATATGCGCTCAAACGCGCCGCTGAAAGTAATTTTTGCGCTGTTAAAGTTTTTGAGATATTTTGAAAAACATTTGGGGGGGTTCAAGTTCAAGCAGCCCCCCCCCCATTATGCAATTTGGTATATCTGATGATTCCAAATTGTGCCTGTAGTTATGCGCTAAACTGCGCCACTGGATTAACATTTTGCATCACTACCGTATGACCATAACGAAAGACAGAAGGTGGGTGGGGCTAAATTGATGGTTTTAAAAAAGTGCACTTTCTTAAACATTCTTAGTGCTATATGTTCCCGTTTAGTTATGCGCTCAAATGCGCCGCTGAAAGTAACTTTTGCGCTGTTATAGTTTTTGAGATAAAACATTTGGGAGGGTTCAAGTTCACGCAGCCCCCCCCCCACCCCATTACGCAATTTGGTATATCTGATGGTTTTGTTGTTTACTATACGTTATTCATCACTGCATCAAATTCAAATTCCGACAACGGCGGCACCTTACATGTGCTAATCACGAAGTGTTTAATTTATGGAGCGACAACAATGGAACGTTTGCATTTACCTCTTACCTTACCTGCTTTACTTTAATCCCTATCTTCTTCCTGTTAGTCACGTCCAGTAAAGTACTGGCATTTTTACTTTCAGGCGCCGCATGCTAATCTTGAGTATGATCAAAGAGTACCATAGCACCTACTCTTTGGTATGATTTATGAATAGCTATACCATATACCTATGGGCCGCTATAGTGAATTATGTCATAAGGTTATAAGGTAATAGTGTGCGTATTACAGGTGAGTAATCGATGCAGAGTGCCAGAATTCTACGTAGGTACCCGTAATACGCAAATTACAACCAAATTACGTAGGTACATTACTTTTACCAATTACCTCCATGAATTTCGAAATCAAAATAAGGCAAAACCGAAAACGACAATTGTGATAACATTAATGATAATTTTTCAAGGTCGTTATGAAGCCCTTTGTGCCGCAATGCTGCACATGAACGTTTGGATTTTGAATTATGCAAATTACTTCCAATACTGCGAATGCAGTATATACACAAAATAGAAGATAGTTTTTTTATACCGATGGTGTAGAAAAAATTGTTTAGAAATGCAAATAAAACCTAAATACTAAGTGTGAAATAGAAAATCGTATGTTTATGGTTTAGTAGGAAAATATTTTTTTCTTGGTCCGACGGCATAATTAAAGCAAACGTTTTTTAATCGTTCAACGTGCACCCAGTTGGCATCGTTGGCTGCGTGATGAACTCCCCCTCCCCCCCCTCAATGTTTTTCAAAATCTCTCAAAAACTTAAACGGCGCAAAGGTTACTTTCAGCGGCGCATTTGAGCGCATAACTAAAGGGAACATATAGCACTAAGAATGTTTAAGAAAGTGCACTTTTTTAAAACCATCAATTTAGCCCCACCCACCTTCTGTCTTTCGTTATGGCCATACGGGAGTGGCGCAAAATGTTAATCCAGTGGCGCAGTTTAGCGCATAACTACAGGCATAAGTTGGCATCACCAGTAATACCGAATTGCTTAATGGGGGGGCTGCGTGAACTTGAACCCCCCCAAATGTTTTTCAAAATATCTCAAAAACTATAACAGCGCAAAAGTTAGTTTCAGCGGCGCATTTGAGCGCATAACTAAAGGGAACATATAGCACTAAGAATCTTTAAGAAAGTGCACTTTTTTAAAACCATCAATTTAGCCCCACCTGTCTTTCGTTATGGCCATACGGTAGTGGCGCAAAATGTTAATCCAGTGGCGCAGTTTAGCGCATAACTACAGGCACAATTTGGAATCATAAGATGTACCAAATTGCATAATGGGGGGGGCTGCGTGAACTTGAACCCCCCCAAATGTTTTTCAAAATATCTCAAAAACTTTAACAGCGCAAAAATTACTTTCAGCGGCGCGTTTGAGCGCATATCGAGCGCATTATTACATAGTAATATCATAACGAAATGTTTAATGGGGGGGGGGGGGGGCAACTTAACCGACCCCATTAACCCGTATGATATGTATTAAACTTAAATGAATATATTATTCTCATTTTAATATAATTTATTATTAATTGTAGTGTTTCCACCACAGTGAATGTACAGTATGTCCCTAGATTGAGTTGACAAGAGGTGTGATTGGCCAAAAATTTTCGAATTGCAATTTCATATTTTGGGCGTTTACAGTTGAGCATACATTTTTAGTTCTAGCTAAACTACCCTTTCCACAGTTCACTGTACGTCAACTAGTGTTACTGAGAAAGGTGTTTAGAATGAAAAGTGATGCCGTTATGCAAATTTTCAGAATGATTGGCCTACTTTAATAAAATCCAGTAATCGTCAGCATTCCAATTGAAATAGCAATAAATTGTGATCATTAACCGATCTCAAGGTATGATTGTGGCTTCAAATGTAGATTTGTTTCTTAAAGGCCAAGTTGACACAAAGTTGGCACAGAACTGACTTAAAAATGAAGTATATATAAGAGGAAATTGGGCAATACTGGATTGTATCAAAGTAGGTCGATCATTCCGAAAATTTGCATACAGAACTTTTCATGCTTAGTATCACTTTGGTGTACTGCGAAAAGAAAAGGTAGTTTACCTAGAACTAAAAAAGAGTTTGCTCATCTGTACAGGCCCACATGACTTTAATAAATCCATAGTACTCTAAAAATAATTTTCACACAAAAATATTCCAATTCGAAAATTTTTGGTCAATCATACCTCTTGTAAACTCGATCCTGGGACAATAAGTTTTCGGTAGAAAACACGGTACCTACATGTGATTTCTTTTCCTCATTCAACCATTTAGAATTAAAATCTGCTTTAGGTGAAAAAGTTGGCGACTAATTTTTTTTTAGTTTTTAAATTGTACCTAGAAAAAGGAACATTATGTTACTTCCGAATAAAATGTAATTATCCGGTAGTTTTTGGTGGGCTGAAATAGGGAGCAAAGCAGGAGTCACCGTGTTTTCTTTTCTTTGATTCTATGTTATTTCCAGAACTATATGTAACGTTTTAGTCAAAATTCATCTCGTCCAATGGGCATCTGGAATAAAATAATACATAATCATTTCAAAAACGCTTTACTTAAGGAAATGCATGAACATAAATCTGGTTGACAAAAAAATTAAATTCAAATAAAAAACACAAAAAAAACATTTACATCATAATGAGAACATCATCTACCACCGGCGGCGTCTTTTAATTCTTTCATAAGAACGTTTATTTTTGGCTGAACAATGTCTCTCCGTTTTTATTTCAAACAAATATTGTTGAATAAAATACCAAACAGTTACAGCAGCATCCGGATACGCTAAGTTAAAGATGTTGAAGTACTAAAAACTTTGACGTGCTCTGTAGGTTAAATGTTAAAATCAAGCAAGTGAACCTAAGTTCATGTATGTCAAGCAGAGGTATGACATGTAGTTTAGTTTTGTTTCTTTCTATTATTTTATCCTTAAATAAAGCAACAGTTTACAGTTCGCGGGTTTTTGCTTATTTATTACCGGGTGAACGTAATAAACTCATCAGGTTATGGGTTCAGCATGCGACTAGAACAATCGATGAGAATCAAAATATAGTGTGTAACTGTATTCTGTTCGGGCGTGTACCTAATGTGTACGTGATTACGTGTATCAAAGGCGATTGATCTGCATAGAAAGAAACGTTAAGTATATTTTATCGTCAATTATTGGCTAGCGCGGTTTTTTTCTTTTTGTTTGTGTCAGCTGTCATTAATTGGACGTGGCTCCATTACGCATAGCTGGACATTTGAACTACTATATACAGGGGCGCACAAACAAAATGGCAACAGCTAAAGGCGACGAAAAATATAACATAGAGAAATTAAGGGGAGCAGAAAATTGGCCCACTTGGCGATGGCATGTTGAAATGGTCCTACAAGCGAAATGTGTTCTGGACATCGTCGAAGGCAAGCGAGTTCTGCCTCTACCAAAAGATCCGGAGAAGCCTACAGAAACTGAGTTGGCAGCCGAGAGAAAATGGCGAGGAGATGATCTTGTAGCAGCTACTACAATAGCGGGTACGTTAACGAGTGATGTGGCACAGCTGGTGCTTACAACAAGATCGTCTGTGGTAATGTGGGCAACCTTAACTAACACATTTGAGCACGGAGATACTCAGCGGGTTCACACGATACTAACTCGATTTATGACGGCGGTGAAAAGACCTGAACAATCAATGGCAGCGTATATCGCATCGATGAAAAAGGATTTTTTCGATCTCAACCACGAGTTTAATCGTCAGGCGACAGAGGACGCAACCGCTGCTGGAGGGAATGTTAGTCAGGCAGTTAAACAACAGATTCCGGAATCAATACTGCACTACCGCATTTTATGTTCCATAAGCGATGAATATTCGGTACTCAAAGACATATGGAAGACTAGGCCGCGGAAAGAGCAAACGCTCGTAGCTCTTTCAGAATTGTTGTGTTCAAAAGAACAAGAATTGGAAGCTGGTGGATTAGCTGGCTCTTCGGCAGCTTTCCTCACACACAAGCAGTTCCGCCATAAAGGAAAATCGCTCGACGGCTCTAGTAAGAGCAGCGACAAAGAAAATGAGAAGTCGTCTGGTAACGGTAAGAAAAATCGCTATTCAAGCTACAAGTGCTACAAATGTAACAAGATGGGACATTTGGCAAAACAATGTAGAAATAAAACTTCGGACAAAGGGAAAACGAACCTGAGCACTGAACTAGCAAGTAGTGGTGCATTCATTGCAAACATGTTAGTGAAAGGCAACGCTGACGGCTGGGTGTGTGATTCAGGCGCAAGCGATCACATGACGGGCAGCAAACACTACTTTGCGTCGTACGAAGCATTTCAGACACCTCGAATGGTTGGAACGGCAGCATCAGACACTTTGTTGTATGCAGTCGGAACGGGGAATATCAACGTGTTGATGACAGTAAATGGACAGCAGCGCACAGCTACGTTACATGACGTTCTGTACGTTCCCGGTATGGCCCATCATCTGTTCAGTTCACGAATGGCAGCAAAGCACGGCGTGAACAGCACCATCGACCGTGACCATGTGACCCTCAAACGTGACGGTAGGCTGGTAGCAACAGCGACGTGGAAGGATAACGCATACATTATGGATATGTGTGTTGTTGTACCTGCTCATCCTGCAAAAGTATGTTTTGCTAAATCGAGCGAAACGCTACAGCTGTGGCATGAACGACTTGGACACCAAGACAAGCGGCATGTAAGAGATGTTCTTAGGAGTCTGGGCATTGAAGTGGAGTATGCAGCGACAAGCGAGTTCTGCGACGGATGTGCACTTGGAAAAGCGCATCGCAAACCATTTCATCCTCGAAAGGACCGAGCAACTAGCATTGGTGAGTGCATCAATGCTGATGTGAACGGACCGATGTTGGTCGAAGCGTTCGGTGGAAAACAGCGATACTACGTGTGCTTTAAAGATGACTTTAGTAAGTATCGTCGTGCGTTTTTCATTACGAGGAAAAGTGAGGTAGCTGAGTGCTTGAAAACTTTTATTAGTGAAACAAAAACGGAAGGACACACCGTGAAAGTATTTCGTTGCGACGGTGGCGGTGAATTCGACTGTACCGACGTACAGTACTGTTTTAAACGCAAACGGGATTCGATTGGAGTTTTCGGTGCCGTATACACCACAGCAAAACGGTGTTGCTGAGCGAGAAAACCGAACAATTGTGGAACTTGCGCGATCGATGCTATCGGTGAGTGGTTTACCAAAGTCGTTTTGGTTACATGCGTGTGCAACCAGCGTGTACGTACTAAATGCAACAGGAAAGTCTATGGTTACGGGTAAAACTCCTCGTGAACTGTGGCGTGGCAAGAAGTTCGAAAATCTTGACCATTTGCGTGTGTTCGGTACCGGGTGCTACGTGCACGTTCCGAAACAATTTAGAAACAAATTCGATGACAAAAGCGTGTTCGGTCATTGTATTGGTTATGTTAACGACAAAGACGGTTACTTTGTATATTTACCATCGCGTGGAAAAATCGTTCGCTCACACGACGTGTTCTTCAAAAGTGAAAAACTGTGCACAGAACTTGGTAATTCGGTGTCGGCTGAATATCGGCTGGTGCCACTTAACAAGCAGGAATCGACCTCTCAGATCATCGAAAGTGCTGGGAAATCGGATGTGGAGGAAGAACTTGAGGACGATGCTTTGGAGGGAAGTCAAAATGAAAGCAACGTCAACGAGTATGAGCAAATCGATGTCGCGAATGTGCTCGATGCGCGTGATGCGCCTCGTAAATCCGTAAGACAGCGTCAACGCCCTCAAATATACAAGTCTGGTGAATTCGAAGTTGATCAGACAAATGATACGCTTTATCAAGCCAGTATTGCAAAAGCCGAGGCAAAAGCTATCGCGAATGTCGGTGACGGTATTACGCCCGGGTCGTACGACGACGCGATGAATTCAAATGAAAGTGCCAAATGGAAAACAGCATGTGATGAAGAAATCGCATCATTGCATGAGAATAATACATGGGTGCTAGTGGAGAAGAAAAATCATGCCAAAGTCATAGACTGTCGTTGGGTTCTTCGTGTTAAACTCTACGCGAGTGGAAACGTCTCACGTTACAAAGCTCGTCTGGTCGTCAAGGGCTATCGACAGAAGAAGGGGATCGATTACGACGAAACGTTCAGTCCGGTCGCGCGATATGACACTGTTCGTGCAGTCTTGGCGGAAACAGCGCTTCGAAGTTGGCGCATACAACAATTTGATGTGAAGACGGCGTTTCTCTACGGAACACTGGAAGAAGAAATCTTCATGACACAACCCGAAGGATACGATGACGGAAGCGGCAGAGTCTGCAAGCTGCTACGAAGTCTGTACGGGCTCAAGCAAGCTCCACGTTGCTGGAACAAGCGATTCGTCGAAGTTCTGAAGAAGTTCGAGCTTAACGCAGCAAACGAGGATCCGTGTCTCTTTACGCGACGTAAAAACGGAGTGACCTTAGTGGTGGTACTGTACGTCGACGACGGTTTGATAGTAGGTGAAGATGCTGACGAAATTGAAAAGTTCCTCCTAGAACTAAAACAACACTTCAAGATAGTAGTTGGCTCGTTGGACAGTTTCCTAGGGATGCAGATCGACCAGCGCAGCGACGGGATTTTTCTATCGCAACGCGCGTACACAAAACGTATGCTTAAACGTTTTGGTATGGCTGATGCTAATGCTGTATCAACACCATGTGAACGCATTGGTGGTGGAAATGGAGCAAATATCGAGCATCAGATGGAAATATTTGAGGACAGTACGATGTATCGATCAGCTGTTGGCAGTTTGATGCATTTGATGACCGCAACTAGGCCCGATATCGCTTATGCGGTTTCCTTTGCGGCGCGCAAAATGCAAGAACCAACTCAGGCCGACTGGAACAGTGTGAAACGCATATTTCGTTACTTGCGTGGAACTGAAAGTTACGGTCTGTACTATCTCAAGAATAGCGGTGACAAGTTAACGACATTTACGGACGCAGACTACGGAGGATGCAGCGAAACAGGTCGGTCAACCACAGGCGTTCTGGCTATCTACGGTGGCGCCTCGGTGGCATGGACTAGTCAGCGGCAACATTCGGTCGTAACGTCAACAACAGAAGCTGAAATTGTGGCGGCAAGTGAAGGTGCAAAAGAGCTGATGTGGCTCAAACGCGTGGTTTCGGTTATCAGCGGCAAAGAGGTCGTGAAACCAGTGCTCTTTTGTGACAGTGCAAGTGCGGTGAAATCCAGTAAGAATCCGGAGTTTCACAAACGTACGAAACACGTGAAATTACGTTTTTTTTATGTTCGTGAGTGTGTCCGAGACAATGAAATCGCAGTGGAACATATTGAAGGACAACGCCAACTGGCGGACATATTTACAAAACCGCTTGATCGAGTCCGTTTCATCTCCCTGCGTGATGGGCAAGGACTGAAGAGTTCTGAAGACTAGGTGGTACTCGCATGTCAAGTTTTGGAGGAAGTGTTGAAGTACTAAAAACTTTGACGTGCTCTGTAGGTTAAATGTTAAAATTAAGCAAGTGAACCTAAGTTCATGTATGTCAAGCAGAGGTATGACATGTAGTTTAGTTTTGTTTCTTTCTATTATTTTATCCTTAAATAAAGCAACAGTTTACAGTTCGCGGGTTTTTGCTTATTTATTACCGGGTGAACGTAATAAACTCATCAAAAGACATGGTAAAACTTAAAGCAACAAGCTAAGGCTGACAACACCGAAAAGAATTTATACATTTTCCCATCAAAATAAATAAAAGAGCAAGATCCTCTTCTAGGACAACCAAAAGAGGTTGAATACTGCACCCTTGAGTTTTTTTAGAAGACAATTTATCTTCTATTTCGGCTAGGGAAATCCCCGTTATAATGAAGGAAGTCTCTGAATCTAATATCGTGAACTTTTTGCCCTTTCCTTTTGACGTTGGCACCAATACGGCATGAATCATTTTAAGGATAAACAAATTTTTTCGATCTATTAACAACAATCAATTAGGTAAACCCACACTGGCCTGCTCCCATACTAACCTTCGGATAACTCATGATAGTTGACCAATGTGTTGTTGAAAAGTTCCTTATACCTTCTATCCTTTATTTTGGTTTTACATATATTTAAAAAATCATCAGCAAATTTTTCCCATTTTAAAAAAATTAAGTCGCCATTTGCAAACCTTCTATTGAAATCAATTTCAACCTGAAAGCAAAATTTCCTTAGTATTTAACTTTAAAGTAATACCACAATTAATACCAAGGTAAATCCTAAATTATTTAGATAGGCTGGCCACACTTTCAAAAATGTACATAAATTTGGTTCCTTATCTTGCATTAGGTCATTAGCTCGCAAATTGTATGTTTTTTCCCATAATCGTTCCACTTCCTCCCATCTATCTGTCTCTAAGACATGCTTTAATCTTGCTTATATTTCCGGTTCATCGGGCAATACCTCCAAAGCTAAAATTGTTAAATTAGGTGGAATTAACAGTTTGTTTTCCTTAAACTGCCGCTTTCTTACCATTGCTAGCCGAACTTCCATTGTCGTTTGGTTTATGTCTCTTGCAACCTTTTTCGAGGAATTCACTCTCCTTTAATTTCCTTAATTGGTTGTAATATTTAGCGACCAGCTTACCCTTCGGAGCCTTTCCTTTTTGTGGAGCATGGTAATATTCCTAAAAAGTGTATAAAGTCAAAAATTATGCTATAGGTATGTAGTTATACACTTACTTGGACTTCATTTGGAAACAAGGAAATTATTTGTTTGCTCATGTTATCGCCAGCTGCCACATTTAACGGTCTCTCATTTTGAATAAAATGGTCTACAACTTTGTAAACCAAAATTTGTCTTTGGTTGTCGTTAATGTTTTCTTTCCTATCGGCCATACTAAGGATCAATTTTCCTTCTCTTGATCCATTTAAAATTTTTCGTAATTCAATCATTATTACTGGTGTCTCGTCTCCATTATCATTCGTTGATGCTGGTAGAATAGTAATGTCAGTGTCCTGCTTCTGTGATAGACCTATGTTGTTGAATGACTTTTGCCAGTCAGAGTTTTTTTTCAAAATGAATTCTTGTCGCTAAATCGTTGATATCAGGCCAAATTGGCTGTAAATGGCGACTGCATGTATACCTTAAAGTTTTCACAGAAAATCTCATGCCAACTAGGAACTCATGTAGATCGGGGAGGCCCCACTCGCTTAAAAGTGCTAATAATTCGTCTCGTTGTTCACCAGTTAAAGGATATCTTGGAGAAGTTAAATAACTATTTTCATTCAGAGTTTGCATTTGTCCATCATCTTGTATTGTGTTTTGATTTGAAATGAGTTCTTCGAAGATATCTCCCTGATTTCCCAGCATTACGTCGCGTAAAATATATGATGGTAACATTGTTAAGTTAAATTCGAATGTTTTGAACTCTCCGGTTTAGTCTGCGAGTGAAACAGGAACCAGATTTGTTACTTTACTATAATAGCACGTTACAAGTCGGGACAGTTAAGAATTAAGAAACCGTGCAGAAAGTTTGCGACAGAATAGTAAGGACCGTTTGCACAGACAAATTTACGACTAGCTTAGCGTACGCGTAGCTTAAAATCCATGGCAACCATTGTCTCAATACCCATTGTCATGGATTTTAAGTTACGCTTAAGCTAAGCTCGGCTTAAATTTGGCGGTGCAAACGGCCATAAATGTATAAGTTAAGTTTTTAGTACCAATATTCCAATTTGCGCATAAGGTGATTATACGTATGAAAAACAACTTTAAAATTTGCAAACTTAATGAATCAAGAATACAAAGAGGTACTAGTTAAGAATCAATATAATTTAAATTATTCACACAGAATAAAATAAAGTGATTATCATTTTTTGTTATAATTCTACCAAATGTCTAATAATAATTATTATTATTTAATAATAATAATTTAAAAAAATTCACATGTTTTCAAAATTTCATCGATCCAAAATCATTAACAATCCGTATCAATTGCTTGAACCATAGTATAGATTTTATTTGTATCTACTACGATTATGACTTCTAATATTTTGTAAAAGTACATACGACTTGAAAATAAAGAAAGGAGGAAGCCCTTCTTATATAACTTGCCTTTAAAATGAATCTCCGAATAACAAACACTCGTTCCGTAGAATTTCTAAAAAATGCGATATAAAATCCTCATGGAGACTATTGACTCTTTTATTCTCGTTAACGAGGAAATCTTTTTCATGGCTAGTGTTTATAAGGTAAAAAGCAAATTTAATTTGCGACTTTTTTGCTAATGAGTTAACAAATATTGATTCGAGAATTCGTAGACCGCGCGTAACTTTTCATTTCTTTATGTTTGGCCTCGAATCTAAAACTCCAAAAATGTCGTGGGGTCCTGATTTTTTTATGATAGTAGGATAATGTAACAGTAGTAGTAGGGGAGCTAGCACGAAATCCACTGAACGAGAATGATCAAAATTTTAACCGATGGAGTTCCATTTTGCCCTATCAGAGTATGCTAAAATCGATCGTCTGCCGCCTCAGGTCATATGACTTAAGGCGCTGCGGGTACTTCTTGTGGTACCAATTCTGAAAGGTTGTTTTTCGAGAAAATAAGTTATACACCAAATGAAAACGTTGATAATAGCTCTTAAAAAAATATTTAAAAAAATCGCGCGCATTTGATAACTCCGTAAAAAAACAATTCTTAGTCGGTTTTTCACGAACTTTCTACGAATATAACTAGGTTACCGTTGGATGAATGAAGCTGATTTTTTTTATAGACTAACGATAGGTACAGCCAATGACTATAAGAGTGTTTCTTTTTTAAATGTTTTCTCTAATTATAAGATATCTTATAGTGTTAAGATAATATTATAATTAGACAAAAAATTTAAAAAAGAAACACTCTCATAGTCATTGGCTGTACCTATCATTAGTCTGTAAAAAAAATCAGCTTCATTCTTCCAACGGTAACCTAGTTATATCCGTAGAAAGTTCGTGAAAAACCGACTAAGAATTGTTTTTTTACGGAGTTATCAAATGTGCGCGATTTTTTTAAATATTTTTTTAAGAGCTATTATCAACGTTTTCATTTGGTGTATAACTTATTTTTTCGAAAAACAACCTTTCAGAATTGGTACCGCAAGAAGTACCCGCAGCGCCTTAAGTCGTATGACCTGAGGCGGCAGACGAACGATTTTAGCATACTCTGATAGGGCAAAATGGAACACCATCGATTAAAATTTTGATCATTCTCGTTCAGTGGATTTCGTGTTAGCTCCCCTACTATGGGTGATGTTTCGGTTTTAATGTGTCATTGAACAAGTTTTGATATGATTTTAAATGATCCTTGATCAACTCCTTAAGAAGTACTAAAACCTCTTGCGAAATTCTGTAGGAAAGCAGAATACAATCTGCAAAAAGTTTAAGAAAAAAAGCCAGACCTCGTTATTTTCTGGAACTAAATCTCCTAAGAATAACGAAAAAAAATGAACAAAGCACATAACTTCTCGGGCTGACATTTTAAGATGTTTTTTGTTAATATGTTCTTTACTAATTTTTAATGAAATATTACCAACTTCTGGCAATCCGCACGAAAAAGTTGCCATACGTTGGTTAAGTGTATTAAGAGAAAATAATTTTAAATCATCTGTAAAATAATATATTTAATTATGTGACACATATTATAGTGGCATATTCCTTCAAACACATCATGCATTAAGTCTACTGCAAAATTTTCTACAACATGAAATGAGTCAAAGAGTCAAGAGATAAAGTTACAATTCCTGTTTCCGACTTATTGTTTTCGTTTACATCTTCATTATAATTTTCTATTGTTCTCAATTGCAATTCGATTTCTTCGACACATGCTTGACAATCAACTTTAGACATTCTACAGAAACGACAATAATGACCACTAGAGAAAAGAGAAAAGTCTAATAGGCGATTTAATCCTAAATTATCCCCTAATATCAATCCTAATACGAAATAAACTTTAACTTCCCTTTTGGAAGTTTTTATTATAAGACCTTCAGCTTCTAAAACTGCTATTTCATCCACCAAATTTTTCAGACAAATATTACCGTATTTATGGTAATCAGAAGCTTCCAAAAAAACGGCACAATAGATTTTATCTAATCTGGAATTGTTGAAAATCATAGGAAAAGAATAGTAAATTCCTGATATACCTAAGGAATGGCTTCCTAAAGGATTATTGATTTCGAAATCATCCATATATAAAAAATATGGAATAACGTAGTCGTCCGCCCCAAACTTTTTTATCTTAGTTTCCCACAGCTCACCCTGAATAAAATGTTCTATTTCTGAACTGCTACTCATCTCCCGACTTAAATTTAAGTAACTTTCTAATGTATCGGGATTGTTCTCAAATACCTTTTTAAACTGAAACTTTAATGGTAACATTACTCCTTACCTCCTCTTACCTTTTCCTCATAATTTAATTGCCCATTACGATATACCGGTACCATGTCTTTATTGATTGTAAATTCTGAAGAATCACGCATGTAGTCATGCTCTTCAAGCCATTTTATTAATGTGTATTCACTGTCACACATTATAAATGGGTTACTACAATAAGTTAAGAGTACATCAATATCAGAATGCAGACTTTTAAAATTTTTAATTTTTTTGCATAACGCCATTCTAATAAGGTCCACAAAAGACTGAGAAATACAATCTTTTACATAATTTTGTATACTCAAAACATCTTTAAAATTAAAGTGGTTTTTGCAGTGAAGCCCTATTGTAAAATTTATTGCCGACTTTAATAGCGTATTTAAAGAATCGTTGAAGTCTATACTTGAATCAAAGTCATTATCAAAATTGGTAGAATATTTAGGGATTTCTTCTGTACGGTTGGTAGCATTTTGATTATCGTAATTGATAAACGTGGTTGAACTAAAATCTTCGTTCCCATTTTTTTAACTAAGCTTTGACTACTGGCTGGACTCAATTGAGCTTGAGCAGGTACTACATTAAAATGTTTTTTCTGCACATGTCTCTTAAAACTACTTAAATTTTGAAATACTTGTAAGCATTTGCCTTCGCAGCATTTATAGTTTGCATTTTGTGAATTAAACCTATGAAAAAATTTAAAGTGTCTTGACAAGTGATGAAAATCTTGAAATGTTTTTTTACAGGCAAAACAAATCATACTGTTACAATTTTACTTTTACCGGTTAATGTCGTTGGAAATCCTTAGCACATGAATAATGTGCTCGAGTATAATTTGGTCCCCGAATGGAAGTGCCGGATCTTGTTGGCAAAAATTGTTAATTTGTCCTAATCGTAAATTGCGCAATGACTCAACACTGAGATTGTATTCTAAAATAAGAAACGATGTTCTGATATGATCTTAAAATACCGTTTTACTTACCTCTACACTTTTTTACCAACAAATCAACGCAGCAAATTTTCCACTGTTGAAATAAACTTTTTAATTTAAATGTTTCGCTTTTAACTTTCTTTTTTTTAACACAGCCCTGCAGCTTCACCATTGCTTCATTACGTTCGAAAGTCAAATGAAGAAACCAAAAGTGCAAGTCACCATATCTTTTATTCATATATAAAATAAAATGCGCTTGCTTTGACTAAATACCTTCAACGTAATGTTGTATGCTGTAGGCATGATATAATATTCTGTACTCTTTACAATTAATTTTTTTGATTCGCTCCCCAGTATTGTATGGTCACTATTATATTATTACAGTACAAACTGTAACATTTATATCAACAATAGCTCTTTGTTGGTATTATTATTTAAGTTCTCAGTTAACATGACGCAACTCTAATTGTCACGTTTATGTTAATATTTGGTCCATGCAATTTAAAAACCTTTTGCAGCAGATAAAACCTTGCGTTGCAACTATAAGGATTGAAATGTTGTTAGAATAGGAGAAGGTAAATACTATGGCTTAATTTAATCAACACTTTAGTTTTTCTTAAACAATTTAATCAATTGTTACTGTAAAGAGCTTACAAAAAGCCTTCTGTTAATAATATCAATAATTTCTCTGAGTGTACCTAAATTAAATCTAACCAAAACAAGTTTAACCTTCATCAAGTATCACAACGAAAAAATATCACAAAGTGTCCAGTATAAATAAAGTGAGAAGCGAGTTTGCATGATATCAAGGACACCTAAAAATAAAGATGTGGGCCCTAATACTTTACCATGAGATGGACAAGTGAATATAAATATTTCCTTCTCAATCTGAACTATTCCTTCTAAATTGAGAAGGTTGCCTATCTTGAAGTTTTGTTCACATACTTTGTCTTTTATATATTCGGCAAATCGTTTATCTTTATAATAGTTCTTATTTCTCTTATTTCGTAAGCACTTGTATGGTTGTCATAGTATGTGGTTTTCCTATTGGTAAGGTTAAACGCTATGTTTCGGCATATTCAAATACAAGTCACAAAATAATAATTGCAATTAGCTCAAAATCCTATTTACACCAATAAATCTTTTTTTACCAAAATCTCTGGCACTTTGACGAATTCCTTTATTCTCGTTTCTCACTGCATTAATGACTAAAGCTTCACACACGTGTAAGCACTATCACTAGTTAATTATAGAGGATTTATGGCCGTTGAATATTTCAATACATTCATCTACTAAAATAAAGTCATCCAAAGCATGCTAGGGCAGGTTAATTTACCAAATGAAACATATCATGTTTGAAATTAGGAGAAGTACCGAATTTACACATGGGGCGACACCTTTAAATTAATTTTAACACAGGAATGAGAGTATTTAGGACATTCTAACTGGGCAGTATACATAGGAATCATGTTGTACTGTATCTGTAATAGCCTTACGAAGTGAAAAAATGCAGATATGACGTATTCAATAAGGACGGCAGAACGATTTTGTCTTTGAAATGAGAAACGAAAGCAACCTAGTATTTCCCTTTTTTCAAGACAGTACAGTATTGATGAGCGAGCAAACTAAAATTGAATGGGCTCGAATATGCGTGTTGAAGAGTTTTAGACCCTTTCTGTTTCCACACCGTTACCACACAAATACAAAAGCAAGGATGAAGAGTGGTGCAGGTATTTGCAGTTTTCCTGAAATACTTTCGGGACAAACACATTTTTTAATGACCATATTCTTGTTGCTCACTTCTTTTTATTTTAGTTTATCTTTGTTACTTTAGTTACTTTACGTACGTATAGGTACTTCGCGGCCGCTAGTCCTATAGCTATAACCACAGAACAGTAATATTTAGAAGGATATCAACAATACTCTACTGCGGAGCCAAAAGACGCGCCATCTCTTGGTTGGTCCACGAATTATTTTTAATAAATGGCGGGTCGTTTAAATTTAGGCGGCTAATAATGGCCGTTTACACTTGGTTTACACCGACGAATTTAAGCCGAGCTTAGCTTAAGCGTAGCTTAAAATCCATGGCAACGATTATTGAGACAATGGTTGCCATGGATTTTAAGCTACGCTTAAGCTAAGCTCCACTTAAATTTGTCGGTGCAAACGGCCATAAGTTGCTTCCCAATAGCACCATATAATTTCCTATTTAATATACCTTGCCAAAGACAGTTTGTAATGCCACACAATCCAAACGCCGGGTATATTAAGTAGAAAATTATATAAAGCTACAATGGGGCTGCAACTGCAATTATCCGAAACAAGCATAGACAGACTATTTATGCCATCATAGGAGCAGTTGCGAGTATTTTTTTGGGGTGGAAGAAAAGAACTGGCCGATTTACACTTTTGTTTACTGTTTTATTAGTAAATATAATACAGTTTATTCAAACTTGCATTCCTTATTTTTTCAACCTCTTTCTACATACTGAATTTTGTAACTACTGATGTTAGATTAAATTAAACGAACCACGACTGGTCCCAATTCGTTTTGATACTCCAATTCCTGACTGTACTGAGAATCAGATTTGGCCAGATTATAGCAGTTTCTGTGTTTATTGCACCCCAAGTTTCCATTATAAATATTATAAAGACTAGGGCGATTTGAATATGATATGTACAATAAATAAAGGGTTGGCCAATAGTGATGCAGTTAATTGGAGAGGGCTCCGATAGGGACACGTTAGTTCTAATTGACAGCCATATGTCATTTCGTTAGTTGAATGTCTAACAAATTTAGCCGTGGAGTCGTATTCGATTGAAGATCATGTTTATATTATTGAAGAACACTACAAAGATGGTAAAAAATGAAAAATCCATTCGCGCAATTTGCAATCGCTTAATTTCAAGAAATCGACCCGTCAATTAGCCAGCTTGTTCATGCGATATGACACTTTTACACTATTTTCTTTGAAATTATTTGAAAATCAAAGTCTACGCCAATAAAACAAGTTAAGCTTCTCCATTTCAAAACATTGGAATAGCTTTATGGGAAAATGTCATTCAAAAATTCGACCATCGTATAGTCGTGTTTTAATCCAGTCGTGGTGAACATTTAAGCGATATTATTTTTCACACATAAATGTCATGAAATGTTGTTCAAAAATAAATATCAAACTTGACTGGATTCAACTAAACTAATTCTATTTTTTTTTACTTTCCTGCGCGACAATTGACCAACCCCATATACTGTCGTAAAAAAAATAAGCTATAATAAATATTTGATGGTTCAATACAGCAGTACGAAGGACAGGAGGCAAAAGATGAGTAGAAAAGGATTAGTAAGAATTTATTAAATGCATTAAAAATGATTCACAAGTAATAGATAAGGTGAGAGGCAGTTTCACAAGAATATTTTTCAGATAAGTCACATTCAAAGGTAAAGTTTAACAAAGTTAACATACAAATTCATTCACATAGTACACATAGTAATTAGCACCAATTTTATTAAGCCTAAAAATAGTAAAAAAACGAATCAATAAGCAAATACAAAAAAATATTGGAAAAAACATTGAGACAACAGAACAAATAAAACAAATGCATAACTACTTTACATCTAGCCTTATAAACGTAATTCAAGTACAAGATATTTAAATATAATAAATGGCATTACTTTTTTCTAAAACGCTTGCTGTTATTTAAAAACCTTTGATGTGCAGCTATTTTTAAGGGATCCAAAACATTGCGATTAGCATTGTATAAGGTTATGAATTTTGCATCTTTCCCTTTTGCAATACGATTTATTTGCTTGCACCAAAAATGAATAATAACCCTTATCAGTAATTTTACATAAGTCACAGAGACAGTATCGTGTTGGGGACAGTTTAATGGTGCGAGAGACACCTTTGGTAAAATTGCATTATATATACACATAGAAATATTATTTACATGACAAATTCTTGGCAATAAATAGAAGATATAACTTAAAATTTCATTTGTTACATAAGTTATATAATCACCAGGGCGCACCAATTGGCAACCTGCATATTCCGAGGCTTCAATGACATCATTGTCTTGGGAAGTGTATCCTGCATAAAAATTATTTTTGCAAGCTTCACAATGATTTATATTTTTTTTGATTTTCCTCACCATGTAACCCGTGAAATATTTTATGGTGCCCCTGGCAACTCTACTTTTTTTCATATGACTCAAATAAGCAGGCAATTCTACGTGCACTGCTTCCACTGGGACATTAGCTGTAAATGGGTGATCTTTCTCCAAACATAAACGTAATGTATCTAATGCACCTACATGTACATCTTCTTCACAATTTTGTCCCATAGAATGTGAAGACATAAAATTATTAATGATCAGAGTTTTAAAAGATGTAATAAAATGATGCACACTGGGATTTATATTGCGGATGCCATGACTCCTTACAGATCCGAAAAAATTTTCTAGCGCATCTTGATTGAAGCTGCGTGGCAATAGGAATGAGAAACTTCCCTCATTGAGCAGTTTTTGCTGCAGGTATATAAATCCGCGAATTGTATGTTTCAAATTTCTTAGTGATGGGTTCGCGACAAATCCGTTTTTTTGGTCTGAATAAAACTTCATGCTGTCCAGTATCTGTAAAGCTTCATACCAAAATTCCACATGTCCTGAAGATGCAGATACTCCTCCCTTCAAAGGTTTACCAACTGGTGCCTTGCAGGTAGTTCCATTTAAACTGTCAAACAGTTTATCTGCAAACAGTATAAATTCTGCAGTTTCAGATGCAGACACTGGCAAATTAGGCTCGTCCCTAGTATCTGAAAAACACATTGTAATCTGTGGATATAAGTGATAAAGATGTAAGGTGACTTACCCCATCTTGATATCCTCTTCATAAGAGAACCTACTCGATGGCTGAAGACTTGGGTGCATGATGACACCTTCATTTTATTAATTTTTTCAGGTAGAACATGGCTATCAGTAAGTTTGTTGCACAAGCGGGTGTCATCTGCTGTATCCAAATAATACAGTTGTTTAATGTGTTCCCATTTGGCCACCATATTTATATCCTTCCAAACAAAATGTAGATTTTTTGTTAACAAATTATTACGCAAGCCTTTAAACAAATGTGGCGTATCAAATAGTGGAATCCTCTCCTTTCCATCTACTATGAATCCAAAAGTGGAGTTGGTCCTATTCGTGTTATCATTTATCAAGGAGTGTATTGTAGCCTGATTTGCTGACCCTTGGTCACACACTGTTGCAATTATTTGTAAGCCAACTTTGTCACACTCTTTTATTACAGCTACTATCAGTTCCTTCAATTTTGTTTGTTTGATGGGCCCAGAGGTAAATGTGAAGACTATGGGTTGTTTCCATGTTCTGCGTGCACCTTTGAGCATAAATACGTTTACTGTATTTGCTAGCTTTGGAGTGCGACTGTCTCCAAAATCTTCTACACCTTCAATGCAATCATCATTGGGCTTGTACTGTAAATTAGTATCAATTGCCATTTCATCAAAAAGGAGAATGCAGTACCGATCTTCTGGTACTTTAAGTGATACTACTGCATCCTTTAATGGTGTAAAAATGCTTTTATTAAGCCCTGCTTTTAGTGGTAGTTTCTGTAGAAGCTTCCGTAAGGTAACTCTTGATGGCAGAGCGAATAATTTGCTGAGAAGACGGTATCCTTTGCTGCTAGCTTTCAGTAAAGTAAGGGCCAAAATTTTTTGCTCAATTGTGTAGCGTCGTCTCTTTGGTGTCAGCAACTGGTTCTTCACTTGTGCCATAATAAAGTTATAAGTTGGAGTATTTACATATTTCATTAATAACTGGAAGTCTGGGTGCCTGTTAAGTGCTTCGGCAGCTGCTAGTCGTTCCTGATAGCCTTTCAATTTTTTTTCAAGGTACTGCATCTGTTTTGCCTGCTGCACAACTTTCCGATAAAAATGTTTGGCTTGAACAGTTAACTGGTTCTGTCTTGTGACATTTACCTCTTTTAAGAGACTTCCCCGCTTTTCTAGAAAAAATGTAAGGTTTTAGTCTAGGTTTTAGTTTATCTACATACACAGATAGGTAGTCAAAGATTGTATTCTGTGGGTCTTCGATAGGTATATCAGAAATTTTGTGTGTATACTGTTTGCGATAGATTTAGGTTAACATTTAATGTAGGTTATGGATCTCTTAAATACAAACAACTTTTATTTTTTCATAAAGCTGGATTCACATGAATACGAAATCCGACGATACGGTCATCCGAAATGCTTATGATTGGGCAATAGTCAAGCACATTTCAAATTATTGACCAATCATAAGCATTTCGGATGACCGTATCGTCCGATTTCGTATTCACGTGAATCCAGCTTTAAGCTAATACTTTCTGATATATCAAGGACCCACACTCTTGGGTTACCTGTATATACATTTCTAGCTCTAAATGATTATAAAAAATTCAAAAAATTGAAAACAGTACATATACATAATAAGACAGATATAAATAAACACACCTGCTCTAAGAGTAACTGCTTTTTTCCTGTGAAGTTTAGCTGGGATGTTCTTAAGAGTATTTTGTGCGGTTACACCTTGCCTTACACTCATGATTGAGTCCATACCTATCATTTGAATGGATCTCGGAATGGATGCATCTGGAATCAAAGGTAAAGTTGAAATTCCATTTGAGCAATTAGACCTTTTTGGCTTGAACTATATTTATATTTTAACTACTTAATACTCACCCGAAGAACAGCTTGCTCCTATATTGGGATTGGAGGCAGCCTTTACTGGAACTGGGGATTTGAATTGATATACTACGGGGATATGTTAGTTCACCTAATTTATGCTCCACACTACTTACATGATGAAAAACAGCTTGTTCCCACAGCTATTACCCTCGCAGGTTCTACAAAAACTTCAGCGTGAGTCTCATCCTCAATATTTGGGGCCACATTTTCTGTGTTGGCATCAGCATCTGCTAAAAAATTACACACATAAAATTCATATTTCGTAGGATAGTGCGTAGGTAAGATAATTTTAAACTGACGATATCTACATGTTAATACAAATAATGTGACAGATATCTGCACCATTTGTATCATGATTATGCTATTATAATCTAACCAAGAATCTAACTAGTCATGTCCAAGATTAAGTAATTATTATATTGCAATTTTTTATACCTATCTATCTGCACACAGCTCTTACAAATCTCATAATTGTATCTATTTTCTGACACTATGCTAAGAATAACAAGCTTAGTTAATATATGTAGGTATATGCTTACTTGATAAAAACAATGTAGGATACGCGAATGGCAACAAACCACGTTTGCCTCCAGTCTTAACATCTTCTCTGAAATGCACATCACATACACGATAGCTTTTATAAATAGCTTCATCGGACAAACTTGCCAAAGCTGGGTTGCTTATTTTGTCTTTCCACAGTTTGCACAGTTCCGCATTTTTCACTGGGAATCGATGCTTTTTGCCCCATTTATTATTACATTGAGGTACACAACACTTCTTGGGCGTCCTTTGTTGTTGTTCCATGTTTTTGAACAAAACTACAGAAACTGCAATTAAAAAAGCAGGAAACATACACAAAAAAACAATTGTGGAGAACACTTCCAAACGTTTCGGCTTTATTTTTCAGTTTAACGGACTTGACGGTGGAAGATTAAAGTAATAACTGATTAAAAAATATGCATCAACGGTAATAAACATAAATAAAAGGTAATAAGTTAAGTTAAGGTTAGGTTTAGATGTATCGAAACACATTCACAGAATAAGCAAAATTGCTATTCTGTGTTCATAACCGACATCTTGCGGTTGGTCCAGTAAGTACAATTTGACTTGGGTAGCGTGTATTAACAATTTCCTTCTAAATATTACTGTTCTGTGGCTATAACGTATAAATAAAATTTGACCATTTTGTGTAAAATTTATTAATGGAAAGCCATTGCAACACTATTATGTACACTTTCCCATGGCTGGCCACAATTGATAGAAGGAAGTTAGAAATTAAAATTGAAAATTTGAAACATTGTCTATTTTTATTTATAAATATTGCGCTTGCACAAAAAATGTTGTGTACACCGCGGCTGCGAAATGTGTTGGGTGTACCGAGACACCAAACAATAATTTCGCAGCCTTGGTATTCAAATAACTATTTCGGTCCATTTTTCCTGGAAAATACGATGTTCTTGATCAACCTTTCTGTATTTACTGTAAGTTTAACCCTGAACTAAGGTTTTGCATTAATCTTAAATTTCTATTCTCCAAAGGCCTATAATTATGTTCGATCTGTATTTGAGAAACATTTACCACATCCAAGTACATTGCGCAAGTGGTAACTCAAGTTTGAATGGAAAACCTGGATTTACGGAAGAAGCTTTTCAAGTTCTTCAAAGTAAAATGGAGAACAGTGACACTCCTGTTATAGTTAATCTAGTATTGGATGAAATGTCGATTCGAGAAAACGTTCATTGGGATGAGAAAAGATTTCATGGTTTTGGATATGTTCCAGTCAAGGGCCTGAATGGTGAAGAAAGGGCGCATATATTAAAAAATCGTTTATGTTTAATTCATGAACGTGAGGTAAAGTATCATTCGATTACATTTGATGGAGCAGCAGTGAACGTCGCAATGTGCACCAAACTGAAATGTAATTTTGATTTTAATTCCACTACGTTTAGGCGATGGTTTGAACATCCTATAACGCATGAGCGGGTGTTTGTATTTTGGGACGCTTGTCATATGTTAAAACTAGTCAGAAATACTTTGGGGACAAAGAAATTTCTAAATTCAGGAACTGATCTTATTGAATGGCGTTTTCTAGAACAGATTTCTAAAACAAGGTGAAGAACAAGCTAACAAAACGCCCTATTAAGTGGGAAAATGAGAAAATGAATGTCTGTCTCGCAGCGCAAACCCTTAGGAAGAGTGTCAGTTATGCACTTCTGTTTTGTTCTGAAAATTTTTCGAATTTTAAAAATGCAGATCCCACTGCTAGATTTCTAAAACTATTCAATGACTGCTTTGACATATTAAACAGCAGAAACATTTTTTCTAAAACTAAATTGAAAAAAAATTATCAAGTAATAAAATTAAGTGTATACAAACTTTTGTGGAGGAATTTATATATGTACAGGGTGGCCATATTTTTAAGTGCCTGAAATGGCCGCTAGGGGGCGTAAATGCAATATGGAATCTAAAAAAGTGATGTTTCTGTGAATTCCGCTATATTAACCTAACAAAAAAATGCCCGGTCTTTGAAGTCGCCGATAATGTGACCCTTTTCTGTTTGACAATTATTGCTGTATCTCTAAAAATGAAGTGGTGGGGGGTATTCAAAGGTTCCGTAAAGAACACCCTGCATCTTCGAAAGGGCTTCGAAAACATGTCGTTTACAAAATATGCAAATAAAAAATCATTTCATCTTAAGAAAATGCATTTTCGAACACGCCCTTTTTTGCGGGAACAATACAGAACGGGCCAGGGGAAGGGTTTGCGTCATAATAAGCATATAATATATTTTAAGCGGATAATTTAAATTAAGGACGTAAATTTAGCTTAGTAGGGCAAAATATATGGAAGTGCCAATAACTGAAGAGGTGCCAACAACTAGTAGGTTTACCCTAAAACGTTACAATACTAAACATGCAATAAATTCACAACATGAAAATGTAACATGAGCGCATACGAATTGTTTTGTCGGTTCTAAAATACGCATGTCAAATTTGAGAAATAAAGCACTTCTCTTGGAAAATTTTGGAAAGGGTATGCAGAAATCAAATAACGACAAAGATGGCTGTTTCTTAGAATGGTTTCAACATTAATGGCAGTTCATTTATAAAGATGTTTGATTCAGCGAATTGATATCCGAAACGAAAATGTACCAAACGTCGAATTGAGAGCTTTTTGTTTCATTGGAGCAAGATACCGGGATTATTACGCAGATAATAAATAAAAATGGGGAGAATGGCAGAAAATAAGCTTTCCACGTTGAAATACAACTTTATCGTATTAAATAGGAATCGTGAGGTAGGTACGAGATTGAATTAAACGCGTAGTACTACGTCTACGTTTAGTGAGGTATATAAATAAATTGTGGGCTGTCATTTTTTGTTAGGTTGAATACTTTGAATAATGAACGGCCTATTATTTAAAAGCGATTTGTCCTTTGTCATTACGAACATTAATCACGTATTTGAGTTTCCGTGAATAGGGAGGTGATCATGAATTTACTCCTCGTTAAACGCTTAATGAGAAATAATAAAAAATCTCATTGTTCGCGTATACTTATAAATCGCGTTTGTTACGCTTTGTAACCTATATTTTTATGAGTACGTTTACGTATATTTTCTGTTTATTTCTGAAAAAATATGTCGCAAACTGTACAAGTTATGATGTTCGTCACTTGAGCATGAATTTTGTGACAATAAAATTAATCTACGGCCAGTTTGTTTAATGATATAAGTCTTACTGATACAGACATCAGTATACAGTTTATTCAACGCCGACGGAAAGTAAATAGGTACGTAAATATAGAGTGATGCTGCTGGATGGTTAGGAACTCCTTAGTTTGATCTTCATTCCGAGATTTTATGGATGATTTCAATAATACTGAGCAGCGTTTTACACGCCTGTTTTTATTGACTCATCGTTAGGTAATTTTTTATCGCGGTGCGTTACTAGCGAAAACGTGAAAAGAAATTTGATTCGGCTCAAAGGACCAATGTTTTGAAGCGCTATTCATATTCATCGGATAGGTGATAAAAACGCGAACGTGAACCGTAGATTACTAATACCTGAGTATTGGCGCACAAATCGGCACAAAACTATGGTGTTTGTGTCATGTCGATATGAGCATGACGGTGTGTAATGTTAAGGTGGAACCCCCAACTGAAGATTTTGATTTTCTCTAAAACGGAAGGCTTGTCAAATCAGCACAAAATTATGACACAGGTTTCAAGTCGCTTCCATTGTAAGGATTACGGTTACATCTTTTACTTTAATAGAATCTAAGGCCTGTTTGAATTGAGTTAATTTCTCATTCATGAATTACTTTTCGTAACTTAGGATTCTCTATATTTATATAATTTAATTCAGCAAATCCAATGTTGAATAAATTTTAAAAATTTCTCCCGACAAGACGAGGTCCGCCGTTTTCCATAACTAACATATCTAATAATTCCATCTTATTTTTATAATTTACATTATTTTGTACCCCAAAGGAACAACGTTATGACCGTTGTAAAAATTAAATTCTCGATCAGTTTTTAATAATTGCACATCAGAGAAAGATAAAAATATAATTTAGCAGAAATACATGAACATTTTCAACTAACTACATGCGAAATTAGATGACTCCCTAGTAGTACTGACCCGAAGGACCAATCTTCAAATGAGTTTAACTTTCGTTTGGAAAGTGATTTTAAAAAACTGTTCGACAATTTTGTTCCTTAACTGATCAAATATGTTGCTGTGTTTATTTCGTCCGGCAATTTTGGAAACCTTAATTAAGATGGACAAGGGCGGCCTCTTTTTTATGTAATTAACTTTCATAATTAAATTTTGTTATTTGTCGTTGGTGTATGTAACGACATGGAAGTTATTATTGTCATACGAGAAAGCGATCAAGGTTCTTTTGTTTACCTTTTTATTTTATTTAACGTAGAAATTTCTGAGAATTTTGTATTGGTCTTTATCTGTTATCAATTGTAAATGCTTAATTTAATTGACAGGTGGATGTGATTTATCGCCTTTTCTGTGTAGTTAAAAGATAAATTTTTAGAGTTAGACTGAGGCCATCATTGAGTGAGTACACAATCAACTATTCTAGTGACGAAGAGTTATTGGCCATTGTCATCATCGCAAATCTTAACAATTCCCAAAAGGAAAAAGATTTTGCGTTCACCCTTTGTGGTTAAAGAGCAAAAACGTCTTTGCCACGTCTCCGCCATGCGTCTGTTTAGTGTGAACTGAGCCTTACTTGCGAAAATACGGAAACAAGAACAATAACTTACGAAATTAAGTAATTTTAGAATATCTCATGCTTACGTGCAACTGTAATAGACGGGTTGGTCTAATTCAAAGAAAATTAAAGACGAGCGAATCAAGAATATCCATCTACTGTTAAAAATTACTACGATTCTCGACAGCGCGTGACTCGGTATTTTGTTCCACTTTTATTAAGATAAATTAGATATCACGTCATTTATTAAGACGTGTACAAGCGAAATAATTTCGGTGGCTTACACACGTAATCTATTTCTATCTGAGTCGTGTAGTAATCATCAGGTAATGTAGATAGAATTTTACAAAGCCTAAAAGCTCGGATTTATTTGAATAATGCCAGAGATAAACAACGTCTAACCATCACTTTGGTAATGGTAGGAAACGTTGCCGAATTAATAGGAGGCAAATGTATTATCACGGAAGCTCTGTACTGATCTCACCGTACACTTTACGATTATTAAGAAACAGAATGTGAAACGATGTCACATTTTTTCTGAAATTCAAACTCGAAGCGGAAGCCTGATAATTAATAAATTAATGAAAACGCGCCATTTGTTAGCAATAAATATTGAATTTAATTTCGTTAGATAAGAAAACTTCTGTACTTGCTACGAGCGAATATCTTAATAAGCTGAATGAGGGCCGCATTATCAATTAAACGTAAGTACCAATTTTAGAAACCACTAGGTTGTGAAGGGGTTACATAAAACGATAAATTTCGTAAGATGTGGTTGAATTCTTGCTGAAAGTTAGGAAAGAGGATTGTCATTTTTTCCAGTTTCTAAAAAACTACCATAAATCGCAGAAATAAATTTATGGCATTGTCTTTGTAGATAATTAATCTTGGGCATCTGTTAATTTTCTTATTTCTAATTTCCTTTCTATTTTCTTATCAGAAGCTTAATTAGTCTTTCGTTACACAATTTCATTAACTGTACTAATCTTTGTTAAATCTGCCACTTAGCGTCAATTAACGTCTTCTGTTAAATAAATACAATGAAATGTGATGATCAAACAAATCCTATGTAGAATTGAATAATTCAGACTTCCAACGGGTAATCAATCGGCACTTACTTTTCAGTTAATTGATTTATTTAATTGACTAACTAATTAAAACCACTCATTTGCACAAAGTGCAGAGCTCCTTTTTCTCGTCACTCCATTCGCGTGAAATTATATTATGTTAATAACACGTTCTTCGCTATCCCCGCATTTTTTCAGATTCTCATCTCGATTCCGTAATCCCCCACCTTTAACATTCGTTTAATAGTACTAGGACGAGACTCGAAAACATGAAAGTTTTTGTGTTCCCTTTAACTTATTTTCTAACAACGTTGGGGTGCGGTTTTGTAGCCACGTTTTGTATCCGTCTATCCAAGGCTGTAACTACTCCTACACCAATTGTTATTTTGTAGCTTGTAACGTTCCGTTGAATGTACTCTGGTTAGGGTAACTGACTGGATGCGCTTTTAGTGTGTTGGGAGTAGTTGGTACCATTGGCATTGACATGACTTTCACTTGCTTTTGTCGTGGTAATGACAGGTCTATCTGCGAAGAATGTCGATTTGAATTGGAAAATTCCAGAATGATTACGCCAAAATTGTTTTAAACTAATTATCTAAGCGTGTTTACGCGAATGGGGAGGGGCTGTAATCCTCTTTAGGTAGTGATATTTTCAAAGAATTCCTCTGTTAACACGTTTCGTTTAAGGTTATGCCATATGTGTTAATTTAATTAAACATATGTTTTATCTATTTCGTAATATGAAACCCATTTATTGATGGGGTACGTAGGTGGTGGACTGAACGAGACGATGAGCCAAGGAGTGCTGTCGTGCGAAAACGAGGACGCACGAGAAACAGAGGTAATTCTGTCTCCATCATCAGAACGCGTGAAGAAGTCAGAGGGGGAGTGTGTAACATCTACCTGGAGATAAGCACGGCAACAACAAACCCGTACCCGTACATTCCTTACGAATATGCACATTATTGTCTGCACGCAAGGATTTAATGAATAAAATCGATTATAAAGTCGATGGACGTGTTCACCTATTTAATAAAATTTTAAAAAAATAATTCGTCGGGAGTTATATGACTAATCCATCAGATATTTAACCCAGTCATTGAAGAGGCATCAAAGGTTGTCACACAGAATATTTTCTGAAAACTAATGTAAACCAGTTGCAGAAATATAGTCCAAGCAACGAAGACCAAAAAATATCAAATAGCGGAAATAATTCATGTAGAAGCCAATTTTTGCACACTTATAGAGGAAGGTGTTCTTAACAACATACTAAAAGTCCTGGGGGGTGAGGCTGGAGCTAAGGGTGCAGGGGGTGTCTAAAGTCCTATTTTTCAGTTTTTTGTCAATAACTCGTAAAATAATGCCTCTAGCAAAAAAAATGTTGGTATACTAAATTAATCTACATAAAATTCTCTATAAAAAAGGATCTATACACTTTTTGCTAGGATGAATGCTCAAGGAGATATGGAGGTGGGAGGGGGTGTAAAATTTAAAAAAAAACGTTTTTTTTTTAAATGAACTGTTTTAAGTTAAAAATAATATGTTTATTGCTGAAAATGAAGTAATTCGTGAATGAATTATTATTATATATATCTTGACAATTAAATTTCGTCAAAATCTAAATCTTCATCGATGCTTTCTTCGACGGGGGCTCCGTTCGTACATGAGCCGATCCACAGGCACCGGAGCAGGTAATCCCTGCCTTTCGGCAACCGCAGCGCACCCCACACCCAGTCATGCATCGACATCGTTCCCTTTGTTCATCTTTACATCTTGAGGTGTACCACGAGTCGCTCAAGATTTTATCACTAAAACTACGAAAGGAGACGACAGTTTGTCTGGTGCGAATTGTACTAAAAAAAATTTGGTCCCCATATTTTTCCTTCAATCTCTCCTTAATGGTCTTCACATGTGGTGGTTCTCCTGTAATAACTTGTTCCAACAACTCGTCCATAGAATATTGGCAACTATCAGTACCTTCAATATAATCGAAGATTTCTTCCATTGCATTTGTAATCCCTTCATCTTGAGAACGTCCAGATTTTCTTTTGGAAGGTACGGAGGTCAACAAGAATCTTTTGTAACAGTCCTCATGATATATTGCATCTGCTGCGTGTAGATCAAAAACAGTGCAGATACGTCTTACTACGTCGTTTCCCCACTCATCCCTTCTTTTCTGCCCCTGATCGATAATGGAATTGTGAAACGCACTGGTACGAACACGAAAAACTGTTCGACGCCTAGCATAAGGTTTCTTTCTCTCCTTTTCTTCGTCATACGATTCTGTGCATAAAAAACACTTTGTTTTAAAATCAACTTTCTCTTGACCTGAACGCAAGCACGAGACGTCACGTGATGTTGAAGGTTGATCTGAAAGAGTGTCTCTCAGAAACTTCTTTATTGAGTCACTTCTGGTGTATTCTTTTCTGCAAGAACTATGAACAACACCATTTGTCTTATCCCTGAAACCTGCCTCTTTTCCATCCTTCCTTAACACACTTGCCTTCACTAAACCAATTATCCCTTTTTTACCGATGTTACACAAATCACTTTCAACTTCACTTTCACAAATTAAACACTTCTCAGCCATAGTCTTAACGCGTGGAAATGTTCATGTAATCAAACTAGGTACGTATTTTTAAAACTCACGAACCGCAAGACGGTTAATGTTAAACTGACTAAGGGCGAGCAATGAGCAATGGTCATCGTAAAAACTACCTGTCACTGATTTAGGGAGGGGTGGTACGGAGAGTTGGTCAGTCACCCCTTCCGTCTCAGGCTCTAACGACGCACACAACAATAGGCACACCTGTCAACACACGAGCATTGATTTAAACATGTACACTATTTTGCAACTAACAAAAAAAATTTGAATGATATTATTATTGTCGTTTTGTTATTGTTGAAAAATTAATTATTTAATTGTCAAGATACATAATTAATTCACTAATCACTTCATTTTTAACAATAAACATGTTATTTTTAACTTAAAACATTTCTTTAAAAAAAAAAACATTCTAAAATTTTACACCCCCTCCCACCTCCATATCTCCTTGAGCATTGATCCTAGCAAAAAAGTGTATAGATCCTTTTTTATAGAGAATTTTATGTAGATTAATTTAGTATACCAACATTTTTTTGCTAGAGGCATTATTTTACGAGTTATTGACAAAAAACTGAAAAATAGGACCTTTAGACACCCCCTGCACCCTTAGCTACACCCTCACCCCCCAGGACTTTTAGTATGTTGTTAAGAACACCTTCTTCTACAAGTGTGCAAAAATTGGCTTCTACATGAATTATTTCCGTTATTTTTCCTTCGTTGCCTGGACTAATATGTTCTAATTTGAATAAATCCTTTATTCCATCGCCGTCGTCGTTTGAATAAAGGGATCAATATTCCCAGCAAAAACGGCACACTTTTTAAGGTCTTCTTATATTAAAAAGACAAATATATTCCATATTAACATTTTTACTTCATATATTTTTAGATTACAGTATAAGCATGTTTAAACAAACTAAATTAATATTATATTGAATCTTTTGCACGGTCAAAATTTCCTTTGTGTAGTCATTTTTGATGGTTCGTAAACGTAGCAAGTTTTAATGGTTTAGCAATAACAGAGGCTATATGCTATAGGCTATATTGCATTCTTAAATCCATAGAAATCTAAAATGTGCGAGAGCTTAGTAGATCGATTTCTCTCTACGATTTAGACATTTTTCAATTTCCTAGAATTATAATGCTTTAGAAATAAGCCCCAAAAATATCTGATTCGATTATCGAAATTGCGCACGTAAATGAACAATATTGATGACGACCATGCGTTTTCTACCACTTAATAAGAGAAGTAACATGTGCGTAAATGAACAATATTGATGACGACCATGCGTTTTCTACCACTTAATAAGAAAGTAACATGTGAGAGTATTTGCAAGTTATGTTTCAATTTTCCACTTCATCTCCGGTGTCGTAAAAAATATCTCAAATAAGATTTAAGCGGCAACTCGCACAATTTTTTTACATAATGAACGAAACAAGACTTACTAGATATAGTGATAAGGAGTGAATAAACTTAAATGATATTTTTTGAATGTGAAAAGTAAAACAAGTTCAATTTAGATGTGCAATGATAGCAGAGAACAGTGTAAAAAGTACAAGAACTTGTGAAGTATAGTCGTTATTTTAAATGTAAGTTGACTAAGAAGTACAAATTGAAGTGAAATTGATATTGTTATGGCACCACAATTTGGAAGTACATTTCCATGCTGTTTTCTGAAATGGAAATGTCGCCATGTTTTCAGCTTTAAGAGATTGAAAAATAGTTGGATTACCTATACACCTGCTCAGCGGGTAATATGAATTCTGATATAGGGCGTATAGTGGAGCTTAGTTTTTTTTATAGAAATACTGTAGAAATAAATGCAAATCTCTTGGGTGTGCTAGTATATTGGGAACATGAATGTATGGCGGTTGTGCGAAATTTTTATTTAAATATCAACATTTTATTTGAAATTTAATGTTCGTGCTAAAATTGTATTGGTATGTTTGTTTTTAATTTTCAAACACGACTTTTCTCCAACATATGGAATAAAAATCCGTGGGTTCATTAAAATGTAGTGTTCAGTTTAATTAACTGCAGTTGCAGGTAATACATTCCCTGCGAGATATGCTCTGGCGAAGGGATACGTAAAAATAGGCGGCAGTGGAAGTTAATAAATGTAGCGGAATTCGGAGTCAAATAAACCATATTTATTACATACTACCCTTTTGTTTTGGATGTTCGCAAAAACATCTCGGTAAGATTTAATTCTAAAGTTTTTAGATGTTTCGTCCACACGTATACGCGATTTTGCCAGATCCAAAGAACAAGAAATAAGTGACACGGCAAAATCTCGAATCTATAACTTTAATTCGGCTTGGAAATGTTCGGTATCTAATTCATTTTTCTCAATTAAATAATTACCTCTACAATGTTACAAAAATACAACGAATTGAACCAAATCCTTCAGGGATGTTTCTGATTTTTTTCTGAAATTGGTTCAAAAATTTGCAGTAGTAAATAGGGAGGGCGTCCTTATACAGAACACTCTGTAGCTATTTAAACTATTAATTAAAAAATTTCCCTTTTGCACAATTAAAGAAAATATACAAATAACAAGAGAGATATAATATTGATTACAAACATTTTATTTTAATTAATAAACATTACAAGAAAACATTAATACAAAACTTAACATTTTTAAATGTTACTAGTTACTAAGATAATATGCAGGGAATCATAATATATACTCAAATTCCTTATTACATTTCCACATAACATATAATTATAAACTAGATTTCAACGTAAAACAAAAAGGTTAAAGAGACAGTCTCTTTCCATAAGAATCTGTATTACACATTGATATACAATAAAACTTCTAATGGTTTCAATATCAATACCACCAAAAAAGACAGCTGAAGTGGAAGCATGTCTTGTACTATGGCTAGAAAAATTAGAAGTGTCTATACCCGCAGAATGTAAAACTAATTTTATCCATCTCGAGTCTGAGTTGATGCTTTACGATGTGGTTTTTTTAATAGTTATAAAAAGATCTAAGACATTGCCTCTTAGAGATGCTGATACCTTTAAATATTCTTGTAAAGTTAAAGCAACACTGAATATCTGCATAATCTTCATCAGAAAAGCAAGTGGTCGTCATTAAAAAATTATTCTCCCCCCGATATCGGAACGATGGTGATTATAAAAGATGAAACCACGTCTCCACTTAGATGGAAACTTGGTCGAATCGAACAGCTCTTTCCTGGATCGGATGGAGTCGCGCGGGTTGCGTCTGTTCGCACTACGCAAGGTGTTTTAAAACGCCTGTTGGTTAAGCTTTGCGCTTTACCGCATCAATAATTTTGTTTTTGTTCTTGTTAATTATAATTTATGGTTTTTTTTTGTTTCATAGATTCGTAATGATTTTTTTGTATTATTAAAATTCTTTTCGTGAATTTTGGTGGGCGGTATGTTACGTCCCTGGAAAAATCCTTAATTTTCCTTAATACCGACCTGTAATGCTTTACTTTCCTATATTAAACCGCGCACACGCAATCGTAAGAATTTTGAATCCCATTATTCCAGGATTCTAAACCAAAACGGTTATTGAATCCCATTATTCAGGCTAAACCGGTTGGGTTCGGAGTTCTCAGTGATAAGTGATGTTTTTTTACAAAGGAGCGAGCCCAATCCTTCCCAGCTAATTTCTTTTTCATGTCAAAGGGGTGGCTCGCATTTAACTGTGCATATTCGAATGCAATCATCCTGAGGGATTTTAAAGTAAGCCCATAAAACCTGTCATCCATATCCATATAATGTTAGACCAGCAAATGTTCCATTTTCGTAGTGAAAACTGGCCTGAACCGTCCAAATGAGCTTACACCATGGCCAGAGCTTAATCTCTTCCGTAGAGTTGATTTGTGGATGCCCACTTGCCTGGCAGTACTTCGAATGGAAAGTCCATCAGCTATATAGACTCGTGCCGTATTGAGCATTTCTTCGGTGCACAATTTGTGCGCAGTTTTCCGTTTGTAGTTTCTGTAGAAAAAAGAAATCGAAATTTAGTGAGTGGGGCAAAAGTCCGCTTGCCCCGTGAAAAAAATGAGTTTTGCCCCACAGAGCGAACAAAATTTCAAACACGCATTCAAGCGACGTTGAAAAATTTTTCCCGGGAACTTGAAACATTTAAATTTGAGACTTTTGCCCCATCTCTACTCTACCACTGTCATTCAGCTATACCGGCATAAGCCAGAAAAATTATTGCAATATTTATGTAGTGGGTGAAAGCTTTTAACAATTTTGAATTTATGTAGGTATAGGTAGGGGAACGTGGGGAGGGTTGATACCCGTTTTCTGAAACACATTTTTCATATGAAAATAATGCATTAAAAATTATGAAATTTGGCATAAACATAGAATAATACTTCGAAATCATTCTATATGAATATCAAAGCATATATTCAATATAAAACCTGTCAAATCTGTATTTCTTTGATTTTTATCTTTGTATCAAAGCTCCCTATACATGGGAGGTATGATACGGGCATAAGGGAGGATTGATACAACATTCTGAAAATACAGTTTTGTTGCCATTTTTGTTATTTAATTTGTAAAGTTTATGGGAAAACTTAACTTGCGGTTAACTCTTGCAGTACCTCCTACACTGCACGGATGAGGCAATTTTACAGCATCATCAGCAGGTACCATCGAAACATCTTCAACGGCTGGGAAAACGAAATGGTAACCGGGTTGCGAACGCCTCATGAAGTTAACAAGGTAGTCCCCATTCGGTTCAATGTCCCGGACCTGCCCAACGTAATATTTACGGGATTTCTTTGTGAGAAATTTCACCAGAATGAAATCATCTTTTGCGACTATTCCATTGGCAAAACTTTCTTCATCTGGGTCTTCTGTGATTTCAGTTTCTATATCGGTTAATTCGGAAGAGCCTGTAGATGAAACCGTTGAGAAACATTTCGAATCAGAATCATTAGTTAAACACAATTTATGCTTTTTTTTATTGACGGCTTTGTTACAGATGAGAAAACCCTTTTCTTGGCGGATTTTGCATCTTTTTTTTCACGTCTTTTTGAACAATCTTCTTTTATTTCTTCCATGTTTGGCGTGTCTGTAAGAATTTTTGTTCTGGTAGGTTTTCGTTTGCCTTGTGTTTTTCGACGTGGAGCGCTTGGATACGGACGCACTTCCTCTGGTGTCTTCAAAGATGTGACAGCATTTTTTGGCGGAGTAATGTGGGTTGCTTCTCCTATATTTGTATCTGAAGTGGAAGGTCCAGCAATATCTTCGTCTTCGTTACCCGGCTCATTGGGGACATGGTTTACAGCTTCAACTCTTATTTGCTGATTTTCTATACCAGTATTGGGCCTGTCAGTCACAGAAGCAGAAGCAAAATCAGCATCGGAAAATATGTTTGGATTGTAGGGACAAATTCCTGTATGTTCAAGTCCCTTGGTAATATTTAAAGGAGTGAAAGCCCTTTGATGGGCTCGACCTGCAAGTGTTGGTATATTTTTCAAATTTATTGTCTTTCCAGGATTTAACCATGAATGAGTCAGACTCCTGATTGAAATAGGTCTTGAAGGGTCCATACACAGACACATCGAGCGGTTGCAGCTTATGGCTAGTGTGTAGCGGTAGAGTAAGGAGAATTATTCCATTGTTCTTGCAAATGTCAAGTCCATTCGGAGACATATGACTGTTATGGTTATCTAAAATGAGCAGAACTTTGTTGTCCAAGGAACATTTAACAAATTTAATAAAATGCGTGAGATATTTCTCAAAATTCTCCTCAGTCACCCAACTACTGGCATGTGTTACAGCTAAAGATCTTGGGGGGGGGGGGGCTGCAGTCATATAATATTGAACATTTTTCCTTGGGAAGATGAAAACGGGTGGCACCGAATTTCCTGTAGCATTGGCAGCACAACAAATAGTGACAGTAGTTCCTCGCTCTGCTGAAGTAACTTTTGCTACTTGTTTCTGCCCCTTCTTCGAGATAATCTTCCATGGTTTGTGAGATGTTTGAACACCCGCTTCATCGCAGTTGTAAATTGCAGAAGGTTCGAAGCTGTGGCGGACCATTACTTCACGAAGCAACGTGAAAAACTCTCCTACTGTGTGTTTGTTGAATGCGGTGGACCGGCTTAGACTTGTCGCTTCTGGAGTTCTTAATGATAAATAATTATTACGGCCCATAAACCCTCGCAACCAGTCACGCGAGGCAGCTTTCTTATTTGCCCAAGTTGCAGGTGAGACTCCATTTGCTAAAGCAAAGGAGTAGGCAAGTTCCCGGGTTTCTTTCGTAGTTGGTCCATAATTCATATTTGCGGCTTTGAGCAGATATTCTCCCAGTAAATTTTCCTGTTCATTATTGAAAATTTGTGAGGTGTTGTAATTTGGCTGGAATGATTCGGATTCCCCATTCCTTCTGAATCTTTCCACATCTCAGAGTCATCTTATCAATTCTGTACGTTTTTGCAGTTGTGCGTAGCTTACTTCCATTGACAACCTCCCTTACTGCCAGTTTCATCCGCTCAGGTGACACGGGAACTCTTTCAGTCTTTCTTTTCCACTTGAAAGGCATTTTCTGTGAAGAAATACGTATCTTTAGGAATTGTTCACACATGAATCAAAACTCGTGAGGGAACGTGGGAGCGTGGATACATGTATCAACCCTCTCGAATTATTAAAATGTATCAAACCTCCCTTCGTTACAAATTTGGAGCAATTGACCGACACCAAAAACATAACCTAACATTTCAATACTTTGAATACACGAATGTTTTGAAAAATTCTTACCCATACCTTGCATAATTTAGAATAAATCTCCTGGAAACAATAATTTGATTGTAACTCACACACAAACCACCATTTACGAAATATTTTTAGATTAACATGACAGCTGGGATGCCGTGTTGCACTATCTTGCGCATGACTGATGTCATATATTTTACGGCGGCAATTTCAACTATGTATCAACCCACCCCACGTTCCCCTATTTGTTTTCATACGGTAACCACGCAATGATTTGAAAAGTCGCAATCTGATATTTTCATTTTTGCAAAAGATACAAATATAGAGAGTAACAGAATGTACGAAAAGCACTGCATTTGACTGCAGGTTTTTATTTTACGTACACATCAGCCTGCGGAACCACTTTCGCACACGGGAGCAGAAACATTTTTTGCTCGTAAAGTAGTCTTTTTTCATTCGAAGAATATGCAAACTACTAACTCTCGTGGAATATGGGATTAATTTACCCCTCTTGTTACGTAAATCAGTTTTAAGCATACGATATATTCCAGAAATATTTTCCGAATATTTATACGTTTTAAAACAGAGACGATGCTACAGTAACAGGAATATGTAATATGTCTGTTCTGTAAGGAAAGAACAGGCGGCGCTATTAGAATCACAATTTAATACGGTCCACTTGAGCTGCGGGTGACAAAAAAGCTATCTCAGTCTTTGCTACCAGCGGCGCAATATGCCATAGCTGGGGGAGACTTATCACACGCATTAATTAATGGTAATAGTCCTCGAATCCTACACATCACCGAGTCGTGGTAATTTTTCTCTTGAAAATGGAAAATCATACAGTATCGAATTTAATAAGAACTTGCCATCTTTAATTACATTGAGCACGTAATATTATATTGTATTGCTTTAAAAGTGCATTGTGAACACAGCAGAACAATCCTTTACTTTTATTGTGCTATAAATCTGTTAGAGACCGAAATGACTGCATTGTACAAAACTCTGCGCTGTAAAAATAATTGCACTTGCCAAATAATTGCTACAACCTTTAATTTGTTTTGCAGCCAGTGACTAATGGTCTTTTAAAATGTGATTCAATTTAAATTCTAGTCTCCGCCGTTTTACATGTTACAATTAAATCCCTTAATAATAAAAATCTTTGGATGTAAATAGCCCATACTTCTTATTTTAGCATTCCGAAAGAAGGTTTTAAGGTAAATAACCATTTGTTCTTTACAAGCTTCTCTAAATCGGATCGTGGATTTAGGAATTGTCTTTTTAACATATCTTCTTGTTATCCCGTGTAAAGCAAGGTATTAACCTATTGGAACGGTATATCGAATTTTTCTATATGCCTTTGTTTCACGCTATAGAACGTAAATCTGAAACCAAGCCACCGTGAAAGTTAACAGTTAACAGTTACTTATTTTGGAAATATGCAAATACCCCTGCTGGTGAATTGAATGTTTACATATTTCTCAGTCGAATTGCGCCGGGAATCTATATTTCGATAAGGCGATGTGATGTATATAAGAACTCGCTACCGTAGTTTCGCGTGAGGAATGCTATCTAACCATTCAGTTAGTGCCTGAACTTCAGCATTTCAGTGGGATTAAATATACTCGGTGGTGTTAAATCTATGCAAAGGCAAATGATATTCCGTGAATCAACTGGTTATTTTTTTATATGCCGATGTGTGTAATATTTTGACATTGGCACGTGGAAATTTTGTAATAGCCAAATAATCAGTATTGTTTCTACTACTTTTTCTGTCCGCATGTACCGTCGGCTATATTATATCGGCAGATCAGGACACAATGAAGCACAGCTAAGAAAACCTGAAGCTTTGATAAGGTGAAGTGAAATACTGCAACTTGCTCTACCACTCAACCCCGTACATTACATGCATTACTAACTTAGCAAATAGTAAATTGTTTGAATGTGAAGCCAGTTTTCATAAATGAATATAGTTGTAGGTTTTTAGGATGTCCTGTACTAATATATTTTTATGTCTCCGTGCTTCAAAGCTTTGTTTTCCATCAACTTATCATTTTCCGGCCTAGACCGGCCAATATATTACTAAAAAATTGGTTGGTAAAATTGATTTCTTGACATTAGCTTTCACACATCTAAATTAAAATTAAACTGTAAGTACAATAGTACATGGTACCATAGTAGTAACTATTAATTCTGTAAGTATCATAATCAAGAAACGTGAAACTTGAAGTCTCGCATACCGGTTTTTGTTTATTGTGGTACAATGGTACAATGACTATGGATGGTAAACTTAGTACTTTTATAAATTCTGATGAGCAAAAATCTTTGTGTGAGGCGAGCGAAAGATTCCCAACATCATTACATCAATTTTTTGGAAGATTGCTACTATCAGCTTTCGTATACCCACTTTCCATTCTTCTTATTTGGCTTAAAAAACTTAACTTTAGGATAATATAATCACTAAAGTTTAAAAACAACGAATTAAACAATTTGCTGTGGCTAGCACAGATACCACCCGCACACCTGCCCAAATTTGGTTCCAACCGTTTAGTCGGAATGAGAGTACAGACAGACCAACATCATCGAGATTTTGTTTGATTTGGATGCCTGGTGCTTCAAAACGTGTATTTCCGTTAAAAAAAAGTGGGGGGTCATTACTTACCCCAATGCAATACCTCCTTTACTAACTCGGGTGGTAAAAACGTAGACAAACTCTATTAGCGCACAGAGGATAGGTGCTTGAACAGCTGATTGGTATAATTACGTTACGCGCTCTGATTGGCTTTGATATTACGTGACAAATGGCATTATTTTTTAATTCTATTTTTATTAAAATATAATAGTTTCTCGTGTAAATTAACAAATAAAGTTATTTTGCGATGCCCTGGCATCTTACGCTATCTTATGAAACCGAAATGTATATATTCTTTTTCCACTGTCATGTACCCATTTGATTTAGAAGGATTCGGAGTGTTTCCCGAAAGAATTCGCCTTTGCTCTCATCGCCGATGACTCATCTTTTATGTCGAGTTGAAGGTTAACAGCAATGTCGCTAGGGCCATTTACACGAGGCCACTCACCAAGACAATCGAGCCAATCCAATAAAAAAACTGAAGACATTCCAATAAGTAAAATGTCGAGGGTTTACACGTAATCTAATCCAGTACAATAGAAACAACACGTGCTACCGTCAAACACCTTAGGGCGGGCATGGGCAACCTTTTTTTACAAGGGGCAAACAAATTTTTCAGATGAGGTATGGGCTACAGTCGAAAATACCAATAAAAAGTATATTTGAAGAAATAACTAATTAAGCATTTAATTCCGACAATGTGGGGAACTAATACGCATTTCCAGAACGAAGCTGAATTTCCCACAGCCGAAGTTACGCTTGAAATGATTTTGTGAGAATGTGAGCCAATAATTCATGAACAAATTGTCCTGGTTTCTAAATATTCCTGTTTAGTTAATTTAAGTAACCAGTAACGTCAATTACGTCATTTAAAAAACCAAATCCAAAACAACATCACCCTCACCAAAAAAGACCTGTTCACAAAATGCACAAGACCACCAACAAACTATTAACACAAAGTAGGCCTACCCTTATCAAATTTAATACAGATATAATACATTTAAAAATACGCAACCCTAAAACACAACTATACAGTCTTATCAAACTACACAAAGAACACAAATCCATCAGACAAATTACATCATCCATTAGTGCCCCCACACAAAAGATTGCCAAGTTCCTAAACAACATCTTAATTCAATATTTCAATATAATGGTAGAAACAGTGTGAAGGTCACGGCCGGTTTTGAGGAAAACTTAAATTGAAAACGTACATGATTATAATAACTATGTCTACTGCCCTCATAAAATTGAAAAATTTATAACGTACGTCATCAAATATACATAAATTTCTTTGATGTCCGTCTGTCCGCTACGAAGTTTCCAACACAATAAACAAATGGCTGGATATGATCCTTCTTCCCTTTTAAGAAAGTGATAAAATCTTCTATTTCTTGAGTCGTCTTTCCGACAAACAAGAAAGAGTCTTGGGAGTCTCTGATGGTGAACCTTGTGCTGGTTTTACTTTTGGCATCATCCTTTTTAGATTTCTCGGATACATTTGTAGGGACAAAGTATCCGTGCAACGCCTATAAAATAATAGCATTTCGAGAATCTAGTTGACGAATTATTACAATAGTCTAGGAGGATATATATTACTCACCTTCAGAAATACTGTCAGTGTTTGACTTAATGGTTTCCAAGTATGCCTTTATATTTTTTCTTTAACTTCCGCACACAAAAAGTCAACGTTTTTTTTGCACTTAAAACATGTGATATTCATTTTGAATTCAATAATACACTAAAATAAAACTATATGTAGGTAATTCATAAATAACAAATAAAAATGGCTTACCCGGAATGAAGAATTAACAACACTATTTCGTCAAACGGCACCCACACTTAACGGAAAAGTTCTTCAGGAATGAAATCGCGTATTTCCAGCAAGCTTTCGGATATGCAGGTAATAAATTGATACACAATGGACTATAAACACATTCGTTAATGATATGAAAAAGTTCGTAGGGTAACAACTGCCTTCATTAATACAATGACCAGCTATTTATCGCCGAATGTACAAATTACGTTACCTAATAAATGCTTGTTCAACAAAAATCTTTATAAATGCAATGTACAATATTTGTTTCAGCAAAGATGTTAGAATGTAGACACAATATAAGGTGTTTGTTTTTCAATAAAGTAATTTATTACCTAAACGAAGATTATCATCATAACTGTACATGCCAACAAGTAATATGTTTGTTTTCACGGCAATCGATTTATTTTAATTATGAAATCAATTATAGAGGACATGTATACTTTTATTTATCACAACGAAAAGGCAAATATACAAAAACTTTCAACAATTCATCACAATAATAAACTTTGAAATAAAGTAGTCAATGTGTCACGACATTTTTGACAAAATCATGAACACAAAAAAAAGCAAACGAAATCCTTTTTCTTTCTCTACTGAACGAAATGCTTCCTTATAATTAACAATAGTATTACAAAAAAAAACTTAAAACTAAATGTTAGTATTATGTACAAAAATAATTAAAATCAATGCAGTATGAACAAGAAATTATGGAAGCATTCGAGGTAAGTACGTAATGGATTTTCAAAAATTTGATGTGCATAGGTAAAGTTCAACAGATAGCTGGACAGCGCTTGTTTTGTGAAAGTAAGTATGATAATGATTGGACGTATCTCTGACCTTTTGTCTTTACAGCTCCAACCTCTCAACATGTGAAATTCCTCTGGCTATACAAGATGTACATCCGGATTGGAGGGATGCTAATAGATGGCAATAATATAGGCTCCTGACTGGGAGATAATAGTTCTGACTTCTGACCGTTACTTTCGATATTTTTTAATTATATCGAAATAAGAAAATCGGGAAATAGCTAAAATAGAACTTTCAATAGAAACTTTATTGCTTACATTTGTTTACTTACGGTTTATGTTCAACCCTATTTCGTCTTGTGGAAAAATTTCCACTAGTGACAATATTCAAATTATAAAAAAACTGGTACGCTTCTGAAACGGATTACATTTAAATTACTTATTACTTAGAATTAATTTACTTACGCTCAGAAGTCAGACTAATACTTAATTAAATGAAACAATTGATCCGTCAATTGACGACAAATAATTTAAATTATATCGCATACGCAATACAACTGCAATCGCTGAATAACGACAAAAATATGTTTAAATTGTTGTAAATTTCCCAAATAAAATAATGTTTATAACAAATAACAAGAATAAGCCTAGTAATGCCATCTATATTGTATGTGTCCATTTTTGTAAGGGAAAACTGTACAGTAATCCGTTACAAAAGCACAAGACAAATGTTTTATTAAATGTGTGAAAACGTACATTTTCTCACTAAAAAATTTCTCGATAAACACCTAGACCTGACACACACTAGACAAAACAACGACATCACCTTCAATATTTTTCGAAAACCGACAAGCACAGACATTATCATACCAAGACATTCTTTCCACGCACCTCAAATTAAAGCCTCCGTCTTCCGCTACTATTTCAACCGTTTATTACACACACCACTCAACTATAAAAAAGAATATACACAATCGTACAAATTGGCGTAAATAATAAATCCCCCATTCCTTTATGCATAACATCTACTTGAAAGAAAAACAAGAAAATCATTAAAGACATATTCCCACATCGTAAACCTACCTACAACTAGATAGCCATACAATACTACCCAGACATTCACAATAACTTAAAACGCTCCCCCAAACCATACCCCGTTCTCTCAAATCGGTCTCTACAAAAATGATATATTTATAAGCTGAGATTTAAGATGTGAATGTAAGTATTCATTCTTTGGTCGACCAGGAGGAATCGTTTATTGCTGCATCCGTGACAGCACTTGATGCCTGCTCAGTGGTAAAAGGGCGACATGTACTGGTGTGTTAAGCTCGGACTGCCTTTCTCTAGCGCCTTGTTTAATTTTTCAAAGTCCCACTTCTCAATAATTGGCGTGTCGTTAGAAACAGTGACTCCTTTATTAGATTTCAGCGGCAGTGGGCAGCATGTTGAAGTGCATGTAGAAGTCTACACCACTGGGCAACATGGAAAGTCAATTGCAAAACTCCTACTTTCAGTGATTGTGGCTTAAGGCACTCCGAGAGTACCTTGGCTCTTTTTGAATACATCGCCGATTGGGCGTCTTTTTTGTCCATATGCATTTCCACTTCGAAAATTGTTTGGCTGGTGTCCATTTGCTCAATTTGTTCTTTGTAATGAGCACTATCGATGATAGATGTGGCCAATATCGGGCAATGAGCATCAAAGGCACAAATATTCTTGACACTCAGCAAATTTTTTTCACCGGCCCTGAAAGGCGCACATTTGTTTTATTGTTCGTGATTAATGACGCACATTGTATGCACTTTTTTTATAAAACGTGTGCAACACTGGGCGCGGCCAGCTTCACGCACCTGTCTACATGACGTTGTTTACGCAACAATGGGCCGTATGAATAAAAGTAAGCAAATGCTTATACTTGCAAAATTCAAAGTAAATACTCGTAAGTGCTCCTTCGCACTGGGCGACTTAGCAGCGCTTCTAAGCAGAAGGACAGGACGCAGTGTAGCGCTGCAAAACCATGCTAAACATACCAGTATGAAGGGGCAGTTACGAGTATTTACTTTGAATTTTGCAAGTATAAGCATTTGCTTACTTTTATTCATACGGCCCAAGATCTATTATTTTCATGATGGTAATACTGCTATTAACATACAAATTTCAAAGTACGCGATTTTGATCGAAATAATGGCAACAAATTACAGTTTTATATTTTTTAGTCCAATGTGTACCACTTTCCCCAACTAATAAGCACCCCCTCATCGATTCGCACCACGACGATAGCAATAGTAATTAAATCAATTTTCCAAGTCCCTAATTATATGTTGTTGAAATTTATTACATCATTAGAACGCTAAGCATATACGACACATTTGTTTGTGTTTCTGTAGAAATGGCGGATTCTGCGCGAAGATTCAGTTTTTAATTGCTAAAAATACGAATCGGCGAGGATCCGTTTAATTTCATTTAGGACAACTTCGTGTATATATCATACGAAAACCAAAAATTGTAAAAGCCCATATAATGTTACACATGATTATAAAGTTCCCAACTTATGAGTACATTGACATGACATCCAATAACGGTGCGGAAAATATGAAATCTAAAAGTAAGCCAATCTATCTGCATGTTGATTAAAGTTTCTCAGCTGGTCTTTTGCTCGAGTTTATAATTTCATATTTTATAGCGAAGTTTTTGTATTTATTTTAATTGCAATTTGAATATCTACACACCGCTACGAAAACTTCTCGTAATCTAGTTTTTGCATCTTAAAAGGGTTCAAATGTCTTTTTGTTTAATTAGGACGACCGTTTCCGAACCTTTTTCGAGCTATGTAAAGGTTTTTGTTAGGTTTGCGCCTTCCATTGACATTGTAAGAACATGTGTTTATATAAGGTTGGTTAACTCTTCATTATGAATCCGATTCAACAATCTTACATGACCGATCCATTTCATTATCAACCTAATTCAACGTTCCTGTTATTAGTACAGTTTAAGTTCAGATCAGATGAGCAAAAGAGTATATCCAAGCGGGTCTCGTTCCAAATCGTGAACTTGTTGCAAAAGATCTGTTTGGCATTGAATCAGTTCAACCATTTTTTGTTATGTTACCTTCGGCGGTTAATTCAAGTTTAGATCTTACATACAACCGGAACTGCGTGCATTCTAAATTTCAGTACCCGTTATCATGACTTATTTTTATTCATAAAACCTAATATGTTTCATTTCCGAACTCATTTCCTAAAACCTCAAAAAGAATCATTTATCTCCTCCTAAATTACGTTTCATGCTGTGAGATGAAATTTGTTTACCCTTATAGTACAATCGTTGGAGGTAATCGAATATTTAATACAAAAACAACAAAAGGCGTCGTCATTTATGGAAAAAAACACAAACTAATCGAGGTTGTGATGCTTTATTAAATTTCCATGTGAACGTTCGGAATGAAATTGCAATTACATCTCAATCGAAACACATCCATCTACCAACAAAACAAATATTAATTTAACACTCTATTATAATCCGATGTCAAAAGCAATTGATAGAAACCGTTAAAATTTAAAAATAACGAAAGCGTGGTTTAACAATGGTATAACAAAAAAAAAATTAATTGGAATTTTAAATATTGACTCTTAGGGGCTCTAGAACGATGTTTTGGTGTTGACACGTATGGTTTAATTTAATTAACATCGATTTTCTCTATAGAATTTTGTTGTCAGGCGTTCAAAGAAGGACAAATTGGGCCACGCATAACCCATTAAAATATAGTTTCTTAAGTACAAACAAGTAGCAAGCAACCGCATTGATAGAATTATGCAGGCATTGTGCTGCTCTTAGAAGCTTTTAATTTTTCGCAAAAAATACGCGAAGTGGAAATTTTTCTGGTTGTAGAAAGTTCATAGTATTATTTCCCAAACAATATGGCTCGTTATGCAACGTAAAGTTTGATTATGGCAGTTTAGGTCATTTTAAGTTTTATGATGTTGAGTTCTTTTTGATAGCTATTATGATCTAGGGGGGTGTAAATGAGTCTATTAAAAAGGTAGTTGAAGGCGGAGATCCGCCATTGTGGGCCTTCAAAATTTTACGAAGAAACTAAGGGGGGGATTAGTCTCATAAAAAATGAATTAATTAGGCTCTGAGCAACACAGCCTCCAGAAGTAAGCTGAATTTTCGGTTTTTTTTTGCGTTCCGGTTATCAATGATAACAGAGTGTTGGTTAAAATAAGAGAACGTTATTATTGGTAAAGATTTTTCGTGTTTTCTATACATAAAAGTGTCGAAGGATTTCTTAAACGGGGAATATCGAATCATTACGTGGTTTTGGGGAAAAAAATTTCACTAGAAGTGCGTCAAAGAGATACCTACGCGAAGTTTCTACGCAGTTTTAAAAATTACAAAGAGAATTTAGCTGATTGTTTGGTCTAGAAAGAATACCTACATCAAATAAAGGAGAATCTATTAATACTTTTTTTATTATACCTGAATCACAATCTCCGTTTTAAACACTCAAATGCGTGCGAAAAAGGGCCTTTAAAACACACGTGCTTTAAAGTTGCTAAGTAACGATACTTCAAGTATGACTTTTGAAACTGTCATCTGGATGAAATAAAAAATCCTCTTAGGTCGCTTTCTGTAAATGCAGAACATTTCTTTGGCTTTTGTACCTATCCTTTGGTTGAAGCTTTCACAAACGCGCGTAATTTAGGGTATGCTTCCAAATCTGTTCCACTTTTTAATCGCAGCATTGCTTTAAAGTTTTGAATGAATGCACCAAAATATAGAAGATTTAAATACCTTTGACATTTCCTTCATATATGCCAGCATTATGGATGCATTTAAGACTGTATTCGTAAGTAACTTCCTATTCATCCATGGAAACAACTTTTCATATTCTTTATAATAGGCTTTACTGGAGTTGGATTTTACACCTACCAACGTTTGTTTAGATTTTACAACAAGCGATTTAATGGACGGTGTATTATCTTTTTCAACGGAAATCGTTTAATTCACAAAGACGATGATTTTTATAAGCAAACGTCAAATGACATTTCCATGGCAATCGTGAAATTACGAACACCCAGCCCACTTAATTAGACATGTATTCGAGTATAACGTCAATATGAGTTCATTGTATTTCCTATTTTTAAATTATACTGCAGGTATAATAAAAAATACTATAAGATACACGTGTATAATTGGTCTTTAAAGCACTTGTAACGTTAAAGGCACTCCGCTTTGCGTCGTGCCCTTAAACTCGTTGCGCGTGCTTTAAAGACTTGATTATACACTTGTATCTTAATATACTATTTCGTCGACCTCTCGATAACAGCATAAATTACCTTAGTTACGGGTGTAGTAATCAAGCTCATTAATGGTTAGGAACCATTATACGTTAGCAACCATTAATCGTTAGCAACCACTTATACATAACCATTATGCATTAGCAACCATTAATCGTTAGCAACAACTTATACATAACAACCATTTTATTAAAGGGAAATGACATTTATATAACAATTCACTTTCGGCAACAGCTGAGAACTTCCATCCACCTAACCATTTTAATCTCGGTTTTAATGTAGTGAGATCAGCAGCCAGTACGGTCGCCAACGATCTCAGCAAAGCATATCCTGATGTGTAGCTTCTCGGATAAGATATTGTTAAGGTATTCAGTTACTTTACCTTCAACATTGAGTACGTCGACCACAGAGATGAACTTTTCCATATCTTTAACTGATAATACACGTACTTTAGTACAGTTGCAAAAGAATTAATTACATTCTAATTTCACATACCTTTTCAAGGTAAAATGTCAACATGACATTTTCGGAAATATCTCCTTTCAAATTCATTGTATTCCATCAATTGCCGAACTGATCGAAACCGTTCCAATAAGTTTCTTTTGATTTGAGTGGATATAATGTAAAATCGCCTCCGCAGCAGAGCAAGCAAGTAGCAACATAATCTTCCACTGCGATTACGAGGACTGACGCACAGAATAAGACCTTCACAGAACAGAAACATAAATGGCGCTAAATTGTCACTGATTACAGCGTTTCCCGTGGTTGTACGGAGAACTATTTATCGCAGACTCGAATATTTTTTTGCAAAACCTGTAATTTTGCTCGTTACAGGAAATATTTTTACCGTCGATTTTATACGTACACAAGGTTTTACGCATGTCAATTTTGACTTTTGAAAGATTTAAAATATGAACAAGTTATGTGACCGTAGAAAGTGTTGTGTGGCGGATTGTAACGATAAAATATCAAAAAGGCATCATTTCCCATATTTTGAAACAGATTGTTTTGTGCTTGAAACGCGAAGAGGGTTGAAATGTGCTGTTATTTCTCTCCTATTTATGCAAGGTATGGAATTTCTAAATTACCAACGGTAACGGTATAGGCGCAAAAAGGTGTAGACTTGAGTTTTATATTTATATAGACGTAGATACTTATATTGTAATTCGTTTTAGATAATTAAACAATTTCCACCCTCGCTTCTTAAGTAACAAGTACGCACCAGGATCAAGTTAACATTTGTTGTCAAAAACTTGTGTGACAATTTGCTGAAGCGATTTTATTACCTCTTGGAACAACAAATTTAGTTCTCAAGATATTTTTTAACAAAAATATTTAGTCCAATAAACAGCGATTAAAACCAAATACTTCGTAGGATAAATCGGTATGTAAGGATCTTTCTGCAAAGTGTTAACATCTACAAAGCGTAAGTTCCACTCACTTCTGAGTTTTATATGTAATTTGTAAACATGTAATTTAAGATGTCTGTGTTAAATAATGTAATGTGATTGAATCTAAATACACTTGCAATTTAACAACTGTGTATTCTTTATCTATATTTGTGATTTAGATCGAATTGGGGAAATTACTTCATGGATTTAGAAGCTGGTCACCAGATGGCGCTACTCTGATTTTGATGCATAGTACACCCACCAGGGTCCGCCAAAATACCATACAAATTTGTAACATTACTGTTTCTATTCTGAGAAGGCCGTATTCTGTGGACTGACGGTACAGCATAAAACCACACATTACTATAGCAACGACAATAGCTGTAATTTAGTGAAAAATCGTCGGAGCTCATAATTTCGTTTGTAATTTCTTGTAGTTGAATTTAAAATTACCTACCCCAGTGAAGTCGACGAAAAAACGTTGTATGCAATTCATGTATAAATCGGCGGTTATTGGTTCGTTCGAACTTCTCACTCACCAATAAAACGCCTCATTTATACACTCATTGCATAAATAACTAATATCGCGCTGAAAAAACACTTTTTTTCATAGCATTCGCCATGTATTAAATTAGGACGTGAAACTTTGCCGTGGTCAAGGTAATCGAATTTATGTTCCAAGGACAGAGACCACATACATGAAAACCGTTCGAAATACTTTCTGGTACTAAATCGGAGATTATTTCATTGATAATTGGAGCAAAATACGATTCGTCACCATTTCAACACACCACGTTGCCAAAGAGCCTTTAAGGGCCTAAAGCAAGATACGTCGGCTGGTTGCATTAGGATATAATGCTACCAAAATTATTTTGATGTCTGTACATACATAATTTGCTAAGTTGATAAGTTAAGTGGGTTCTGTACCCGTCTACAAAAAGTATAACTGAAGTGCGACTTTAAATTTTACTAGAAATGGGTAAAAAATGTTGGCGATATATTCGAAAAAAATCTCGGATTTCATCCACCCATTGTCGTAAATTCCTAAAATTAATTGCAGATAGATGATACGTAGGTATTACTCTAAACATTTCTTACAACTTACCTATTCCCCATCCTTTTGGAACACTGTCTGCAATTTGACCAGTGGAGTCAGAGCAGAGGTTATTAAAGTAAATATGTGATGCTGTACCAACTTACCGTTGCAATCAGGTTGCAGCAATTGGGCCGAGTCGATAGAGATTATAGAGAAGGAAGACGAAAACTTAGACAATACTCTTAACACCAGAAGTAAGTTAATTTAGTAAATATTTAATTACATAACATGATTATTAACAGAATCTTTTTTCTACGTTAAAGGGAACCCTATACGATGTAGCGATTATGTAAAGTTTCTAGGCGTTATGTTTGATACGCGGCTCTCATGGTCGGTACACATCGAAAACCTAAAAAATAAATGCATTAAGGATCTAAATATCCTGAAGGTCTTAGCAAATACTAATTGGGGAGCAGAGCCGAAAAGTTTGTTGAAGATATACCAGACATTAATTCTGAGCAGAATTGACTATGGCTGCATAGTATACTCGTCTGCGAGAAAATCACTTATATCCAAACTTGATAAAATACATCATTCTGCGATAAGGATATCACTTGGCGCTTTTCCTACCAGCCCAATAGATAGCTTACAGTGCGAATCGGGTATGACATCGCTAGAAACAAGAAGAAATTTTATACTGATGAAGTATTTCACAAAAATAAAAGCACTACCAGCACATCCGAATAACTCCATTTTAGAAACAGATCAAACTATGTTTAGGTTGCGACCAACAATAACTAGGCCAGCTGTCGTGCGTTTCTCTGAATATATAGAGCGTAACAACATAATTCTACCTCCCTTATTAGAGGAACAAATACAAGAACATAGTCCATGGAAGCTATCAGAACTAGTAATTAGAAGTGATCTCTTATTACTCGAACGCAAAGAAACCCCACTCGCATTCAACAGAAATTTACAAATATATGTAGTGAGTATGGAGAATACGATATCATATTTACCGATGCGTCTAAATCTGGGAATGGAGTAGGATATGCGATCGCCTCGCAGATAACAAATAAATGGACCTTAAACCCGCAGTCGACTATAGGATTCGCAGAAAGATATGCCATCTGGAAAGCTCTTCAGCACTGTTCCTCGTTGTCTGAAACTCAAAGATTTATTATTGCAAGCGATAATATAAATGCATTAACAGACTTAACACAAATTTATTCCAATAATGCTTTAACTAAACTGGCCCAATCAGAACTATTAAACCTAAACAACAAAAATGTATCCATCATATTTATTTGGGTGCCAGGACACGCAGGTATACCAGGCAACGACCTTGCAGACAGAACAGCACGAGAAGCTTCTGAACATCCACAAGTAGACGTTGACGTGATGGAAAAAACGGACGCATTTACATATCTAAAAGAAAAGATATTAGACACATGGCAACATAAATGGCAAGCGGCGAATACAAATCTTACCACAATAAAACGGCAAGTAAGGGGAATGTTTTACATTAAACATATGTCCAGAGCAGATATGGTCAAAACACACAGGCTGAGGATTGGTCATGTAAAGGTTACACACGAACACCTGCTGAAGGGCCTCGATGCACCCTTGTGTGAATACTGCAACGAGAGACTGACCGTAACGCACATAATTTGCGACTGTGCAGCACAACCACCAAAGAGCTGAAAAGAAATTAATGAGAAACTTACCTGATAATCTTAAAAGCGATGACCGGATAAGAAGCACTCTTGACTACCTAAAATTGATTAATATGTACAACAAAATATAATGCGGCAGTAGTAAGAACTTACAAGTGATTAGAAGTAGACGAAAAGACCTTAGCAGTCGAAGTCGTACTTAACAAAAAAAAAAAACAAAAACAAAAACAGAATCTTGTTGCCATGCTACTGCTCCAAAATATTCTTGGTATTCTAAACGAATTTGTTGTGATGTAGCGGTTCGATTTCCTCCTTGCCGTACACATTCTGTAAATGATACGTTACGTTATACCTAATTATTTATAGAAATCGTTGACAAGTTTGGAAATCCGAACTGCAGTGCCCAACTGTTTAAGGAATCGATTTCTAATTGGTTAAAAAATGCCAATTATAGGGTAAACAAGGAGAAAAAGGCCCAACAACAACCACAACTTTTAAATGGACAATGATTTATTTACCACACGCTTTTCTTCACACTTGCTGCTCCATTGTAGTGGGCGAAAATGTGTACCTAACATTAAATAATACTTTTTATTATTTTTAATTTTAATTTGTAACATTGTATTTTTTTTTATATTTAGGTATAAGCTTTACTTAAGTTGTGGTAGATGTTAAGATGGTTTTGATTACTATCTTTAATGTTTTTGTAAAAATGTTTTTTTTTCTTTATTTTGTGCAATAAACAATTTTACTAACTAACATGTATGTAATTAAAAAGACAACCTTTCATATATCGACAAAATCTATGATAGGTATATCTTAAAATGGGATATAAAAATTCTACAAGATCATCTTCTACACTTCTTTTAAAACACTTTAAATGGGTATGCAAGACTTCTTCAAAGAGTATATTAAACATTTAAAGAAGTCTAAATGAGTGTTTCTTAATTCATCTACATATCTTCTTAAATATGTCTTCAAGTATTCTAATAAAATATACAATACTTCCCAAAGTAGTCTATTAGAACAGTTCAAGAACTTCTCATATACCTCTTCTATACATCTATAAAACTACTATCTACATTTTAGAAACGTTGTCAAATAGGTATTCTAGAGAGGACATTTTACCAATTTAAAACGCATTTTCAACTGCTTCTATGCACATCTGTATACTTCTTAAACATGTAAAGACTTCTTTAAAACTTTTTGCAGTCACATTTGCTCTACCTGGGTACTTATCGTTTCAATTTTATTAATTTAACTTAACAGACTCCCATAGAAAATAATATAATAAAATCTATTATTAAATTACTAATAAAGAATCTTTTATTTTCTAACTTTAGAGTTAACGAATGTATTAATGATTTCGTCGTAGCACAAAGTGCTCAATATATTTTTTTCTATGTATAAAATTGACAAACTATTCAGCTTTTGTTCGGAAAGTGTACTCTGTAAATAATTTTTTACCAACTTCAATACCGAAAAAGACCGCTCTCATTCAGCATTGCTAATTGGTATTGTTAAGTATATCCTTAAAATAGTTGCAACATTCAGAAATGTTGATGTAATTTTGTTGTCAATAATAAAGTTGAGTTTGTCCCATACACTACATAAGTTGTCAGCCTGACTTAACAAACTAAACTGTTCCATTTCTACTTCCAGTTCCTCAATATACCTACCTCACTCAATCAAACGAAAAGTAAACCAAACGCGAACTGTCAGATTTCAAAATTTAAAAGCGACAACGTCGTGAAATGCTACCAACTGTTGCGGCTAAAATAAACTACATGCTTAATGTATTGCATAACAAACGAAAGTAAGTTGACGTTGGTACGTCGTTTTGTTCATTATGAACCCTCTAAGTTAATTTGGGGAGCAACAAGCTGCGAAAAACTGTTTTCCCATGTTAATTCCCTATGTTCGGTTTGAAAGTATTCACCCGGTATAATTATTCGAACAAATAAATTTTTATACAGTAGCGTTCCGAACATTTAATACAGTAGTACAATTTTCCGAAAATACGAGATCTTTCTTCTTTCTGGTGACAAACTCTCTTAACACATCACGCAGATTTAAACCAGCTGTCTGCCTTTGGTGAATGTGGAGAATTGACAGAACGCACTCATTGTTGTTTGTCTGCGTTTAATACGGCTTTAGTGCATAAACCCTGGTTTGGCTTATATATAAACGAAAGCTTCTGGTCGTTGCCGTCGGTTCCAACACCCCACAGAGTATGCCTTGGTCGTGTATTAGGTCAATTTATAGGCAATAGAATTGTTAGTATACACTAAATAGCACACTCTTTGCGTTATTATTCTATAACTTGTTTCATTATTTTCGGGTTATTAGTTAGAGAGGCTAAAAACCCGAGGCCTTATAACTTGAATGCGCCTCGTACCTAGCCGTGTTTTGTGTAGACTAACAAGTTGGAAGTAAAGTTATGGATGTTATTCGTTTTCCATCTATTAACAAGTTTTCATTCTGCAAATCACACAGAAAAAAATAAGGTGTGAAAGCGCTTGTTAAGACAGTTTGAAGTAATACATTATGTAACATTCTAGAATGCAGCAGTAGTTTTCTCTCCTCGTCAATTTTCTTACGCACTTCTCGCTTTGTCAGGAATGCCATCGAAGTACTTCTCAAGTAGATCTCTAAAACTGGAACGCGCTGATGTAAATGTCGATAATATTTTAGTCAGGAATTCTAAACTTAATTGGTATACAAGTGCCTATCAGGTATCACACTCCTTAGCATACCAAGTGGATTCACCAGCTACGCTATCAGTTTCCTAATTCGTTTACGAATTTAACTAACTTTAAATCAATATGCTAACATTCAAGTGTCAGAAATGTTACAAATCGTATTATGATACTTTTATGTCGGTAATGTATGGGAAACTTTTTAAACTTCCACTTTAAGCTTCTTAGACTAGAACTCCGTGCAAGGATTTGAAGGGATTACTGAATATACCGAAACTAAAAAGGAATTATGTAGGATACGCAGCTTCCAGAATTGGAAATGGTCGCGCGTTTCTGCTTCTTTTAAAATACGGATAGACAATATCGCGTTGGTTTCATCCGTTTAAAGCCTTTTTCTACAATTAAGCTCATTGGCGGACTTACGCTGTTCTGCATAAAGGAAACCATGGAACGTATTCCAAGAATGGCATTATTCTCGGAATATCGTCAACTCATGTCGACGTTCATTATGTGACGCCTGCAATTAAATAGTTTCGCGTTAGTTTCAGTTTAAAATAACTTACCAGAAAGCTGCTATGTTCAATTTATAGATAATAAACAATAAATGAACTTACGACTGTGCAAATTAATCAGTTTTAATTGGTATTTAATATTAAACTAAATTCAATTTCTTGCAAAATCCGTTTGAGAGTGTCTAAATGATACGGGAATCTGGAAAATAAAAACCAAACTCATCCATCAATGTGACGCTATTTTGCCACCTACATTGAAATTGCTCGCACAAAAACTTGCAGATATTGTGTTTTACTCATGAATTATATAATAAAAAAGCATTCCATAAAAATATAGCTAGAGCTGGAGTAGTCGCCGGAATGAAATTAAATAAAAGTTTCTTTCCAAAATTCAATTCTTTTAACTAAAACACTCTTATTCCCAGGAAGTGAAACTTTTTAGCCAAATCGTGCAAAAGTGTTTTAAAACTCCCTTTACAAAGTACTTCATTCAAAATATCTCCCATAATGAGAGATATTTATGCTTTACATCTCGACTTTTTTCTAACCCCTGTGCATTGTAAGTGCTTCACATATTTCCAAACTTAATCTTAAAATATACGCCGGACCACAACTTGAGGGCGCTCACCTTTTTTTTTAAATTTCACCATTCGCACGTGTACTAACATAACTTTCGCGTTATTTTTTTATTCCCAAGTTATGCGCGACTATTTTACATTTTAACCGTTATTAGACAAGTTTCTTGAAACAAATAAGTTTTAAAGAACAATGAATACGCAACCATTAAAAAGGGTCGTACGAAAATGGAAGGAAAGCTAATTTAATTTTAAAGTTGTTACTTTTTAGACTTTGCAAAATATTTGTATAAATCAACTTGAGATATTGAACTTCCTTTTCTGAACCGTTACTACAGTAATAAAGAGGTTCTTTTGACACCTCGTATTTCCCTAGTAGAACAGCTGCGCCTGGTTAAAGTCTTATTTTAAGGGAAACTTAGAACATTGCCATTAAATTAAGCAAAGTTAAACATTCATTCTGAATTTTCCCCACTTTCCTAATTAACTCGAATATGTTAGAAGCAAACTAAGAATCTGGAAGTTCTATAAGAAACTTTACAGTGACACTTTTCACTAATTAAATCTTAATTTAATGTCGTCTTACCTATTTGTAAAATTAATAGCAAATTGTTTTGTTCCAGTTCCCCCGCAAGGAGTGCAAATAAGTGACGAATCGGGATTTCCCATAAAAAATGGGATAACTAAGGCTTACGCTGACGGTGCCGGTTTAAGCTTGACGTGTACGGCGACCGGTGGAAAACCACAAGCTCAGGTGACATGGTGGAGAGACGGTGAACTCGTCGCGGAGGATACTCAGTTCATGCCCGAAAGGGCTAAATCGCAAACTGTGCTCAAGATAGCCAAACTAACGCGGTCGCATTTATTAGCGGTGTATAGCTGTGAAGTTAGTAACAGTAAACTGCAGCCACCTTTGGTTGTTCGCGTAGCTGTAGATATGTTCCTCCGGCCGTTAGAAGTTAAACTACAAGGCGACAATCCACCGCTTAGTGGCGGTAGGAGGTATGATATTGTTTGCAAGTGTAAAGGATCGCGTCCTCCGGCAGTTGTTGCTTGGATGAAGGTAAGTTTATTGGTTACTGTTTTTTCCGTTAAAAAGATAAAATGTTGGTCGTATAAGTAATCGATTTGTATTTTCCAAAATCAGTGTCATTTCAACAGGATACTGAACCTTTGTAAATACGCTGTTGATTGGCAATTTGCTCTCGATGCTGAACTTATTTACATTTTATGATAAGATAATATGGAATAGCGTTTTATTACGAGCGCTGGCGATGCATTTTATTTTTTTCCGATTTTTTAACGAGGCAGGTTTGCTTTACACAGCGATATTAAATAACAGTACTTTTAGATTGAAAAATACGTGTATGAGATGGTTTTCAAAATATCAAAACGTGATACTCTTATGAAAACTAAGCGGAATTTAATATTGACCTAAGTTCCATGTCATTAATTCCATTTGAGGGATCTTGTTTCCCTAAAATTGAATTAAATTTTTATATATTCACATGCAATAACCTCATTTCATTACTAATATATTTTGTTTTAAATTAATAACAATTTATTCAGATTGAGACTCCCCACATAGCAAAAATATAGCCATAGCATATGCGTAGACGAATATGGACTATTCGTATGCTACCGTATATCCTAGGAATATCCTCCACGTATATTCCACGCAGATCGCATATCCCAGGAATATCCTCGCACGTAAATTTCATATGGTATATATGTTACCGGACAAACCCGATTTTAGGACAAACTAGTTTGGACTAGGATGATCTAGTTTTTCCTGAGCGCCCTAGGATCAACTAGTTTAGCCTTATTGATTACAGGCTGAACTGGTTTCGCCTAACAGCGTTAGGATAAATCAGATTAGCCTGGTTGAATTGTTAGGCTGAACTAGTTTGGCCAGGTAGCGTACGGATAAACTAGTTTTGCCGGGTTCAAGATCAGGCCAAACCCAAGCAGCCGGGGTGTGGGGGTTCAAAGTAATACTAGAGTTTCATACAAAGTTTAAAAGGGTAATGAATAATTCACATCTCGAATCCTCAGGAACAAAACTAAACGTGTTTATTGATTACTTATTGTTACATGACAAACTGGAGTGACATTTAGAATTGCAGAGTACATTTTTCTTTTTGCAAAGGCACCTATTTGTTTTGCAGCTTGTTGTACAAGAACATTTTAGAAATCCTTGACCGCTACCAATGGAATGTTTTGTTGCTGCTGTTCTTAAAGAAATCTCACTCTCCATATTCACATCATTTTCAGTAATGAATCTTTGGGCGCTCACGTCAAACTGGGTTCTGAAAAAAATCCGAAAATTGTATTCTTGATAAACAATTATGTAACCTTAAACTTTTAACATTTGTAAGACTTATATTTAGGCTGATTTAAATTAAAAAATCATTGAATTAGGGTAAATATTATGGACGATGAGGTCAAAATTGTGAGAGCAAACACTGGTTTAAAAAACGTTTTTAAACCATATTTTGCACTTAACAAATGCACTTAATATAACATACTAAATAAATTAAACGTATGCCTACCTGCAATATAGTGTTTGAAGAATTCCATGTTTCGTTCCAACTTTGTACAGCCCCTCATCAGTGATATCAATAACAACGCCAATGATATTCCTTAGGTCAACTTTAGACTTGTCCACATCGGGAATGGGTATCATGACGTTATCTCCAATATTGGCTGGTGGATGTGACTTATCACTGTGGGATTTCATTTTTTTTGCTTGCTTTCTTAGACCTTCAGCAGCGGTTTTTCTTGAATGTTTTATTTGATTGTCAGTTGAGGTATGAGCCTGAACCATATTTTCATCTTCTTCCATTAAGATATCATCAGCTGTTTCACTTGCAGGTGTTAGGTTATTGTTTATAACCTTTGTCAGATCTTCCTCATCATTTATATCTTTGAAAATTTCAGAGGGCAGAGATGAAGTAGAGAGTCCGACTCTAGGATCCATACCAAACATAGCTTTATAAGGAGATTGTTTAATACCAGAATGGAAAGCTCTGTTTTTCATGAATTGTACATACCGTAACCCCTCCGACCACTTTGTTGTCTTGTTATCAGCCATCCAAGATGCAAGCATGTTTTCGATGTCTTGATTGGCTCTTTCTACTGAGCCCTGACTTTGGCTGTGCCGCGGTTTACCATGCACAATCTTCAACTCTGGCCACAACTGTGTTACTTCAGAAATAACTTTATTAACAAATTCCCTTCCATTGTCAGACTGTAGAATACACGGGGCTCCTAAAGTTAAAAAAATGTCATTCAGTTGGTAGGCAACTTCTTCGGCTCTTTTGCTTTGCAATGGACGAAGCAAAACAAATGTTGTTAAGTGATCTTGGTAAACCATTATAAACTTAAATTTGTCATCTGGTTGAGTCTGAAAATCGATAAGATCAACTTGGCACCTACTATTCATTTCCGAATGTAAAATTGGTTTTGAGACCAAACCTTGTTTCTTTTTGTTTTTTTTCATGTGACATACTTGGCACATTGACAGATAAAGCTGTATTTCTTCCTTCGTAATATTGGCATATTTCTTTGACGTTTCGGCAAGCATTCTATCACGGCCACCGTGACCAACTGCCACGTGAGCAGCATCGATAACATCGTACAGTTCATCGACCGTCAGATAGTACTTGATGTTTTCGTTTCTCTCACGGGCTGCCACCAATTTTTTTACCCCTCCAATGTCAATTACACTAAATCGTTTCAGGCGTCTCTGCTGCAACGGGGTCTTCTTATCTGTGTTTGCAGCAGTTTCGACTTCATTTATAAGTTGTTGGTACTTATCTTTTGTCAATACGTTGAAATGTGTTGATTTATCGTTTTCGCTTTGTAAAACTGTAGTCATGAACCTTTCTCTCCATTCTTTCTGGCTATGCCCACCATTAACAGAATCTTCCTCCATAGTCTCACCTACTAAAGTAAACGTTACTAACAATTCAACCAGGCCAATCTGATTTATCCTAACGCTGTTAGGCGAAACCAGTTCAGCCTGTAATCAATAAGGCCAAACTAGTTTGTCCTAAAATCGGGTTTGTCCGGTAACATATACATATTTATGATATTCGTTGTATATTTTGGGTTAACCAATATCGAATCGGTGTGTTTTGATGCGAGAGTTATCTAACAACAATCAAATGTGGCGCGCAAAGTGCAAAACATAATGGGTACTCGGAAACCTCCAACTTTGCCGGTAATATACATAGACGAAGAGAAGTCAAATAAGCCCAAAAAAAATCGGCAAATTATATAGCGAAGTGCTGTGCCGAAATCTCCAGTAACAAATGGTATAACGAACGATTTCTGCGGACGGAACAGGTAGAGCAACAAGATCACATTGACTATGGACCAAACGATGCACAGAAGTATAACACGCACGAGTTGGAAAATGCTCTACACAAGATTCCACACTGGGACCCTATGGTACCATATATACAATGATAAAACACCTTTCAAATGATTTTCTTGATGTAGTAGTACTCCATGTGCTCCCGTTTTTATTATATCAACCTTTCAAATGATCTGAAAAAATACTTCCTAATATATAACGATATAATATGGAAAACAGGTTTGTACTTATCCTTTGAAATGTAGAGACGCTATTATCCTCGCCTTATCAAAGGAGGGAAAAGATCCATCCAAAGTCGAAAACCTACGCCCGATATCTCACATCGTGTCTGAGCAAAGTCTTAGAAGGCATGGTAAATCTACGTCTAGTAACGGTACTGGAAGAGAATAAATTAATAATTCCTTACCAAACAGATTTTAAAAAGCGGTATTCTACCACGGATCACAAAGTCTACCTTGATCATACTATCAACGAAACATTTCGCAAAACACTACACACCGTGGCAGTTTTCCTAGCAGTCTTCTTTGATCTGCAAAAAGCTTTATTTAGTTTGGAGACATGAAATCCTAAACTATGGGGACTAACGGGTAAACTACCAAGGCTAATATCGCACTTCATAACGGATCGGTAAAAATAGGGAATGTAATATCGGAGCCAGTTGCGCAAATCAACTGTATATCACAGGGATCCGTCCTAAGTGCAACTTTATATACCATTGTGATCAATGGAATTGTCGATACATTGGGGAAATATATAAGGACAATGCTTTATGTGGACGACCTGACAATATCAATATCCCAGACAGATATGACAAAAATTACCAAGATACTGCAAGACGCCATTAACACATTAACAGGTTTCAGTTTTTCACCACACAGAAAACAGCATGTGACCATTTTTACCGTTTGCAGAAAGGCCATGGAGACCCGCTACTTCAACTGAAAAAAGAGAATATTCATGTAAAAAACGAATTTAAGTTGTTAGGAGTATAACGCGCAAGCTTAGAATGCAGGGCACGATAAAATACCATGTGCAATTTGAAATCAACACACGCCGCTGATCGGCCAGCTAGCTCCGTTAGCCAAATAGTTAACAGCGTAGAGAGATATGCTCTTACTCAGGGTAGTAGGTAAGTGAATGAAAAACTTTGACCACAAATTATTATAAAAGGTTCCAAATAAATCTCCGCCACTAATACTTACTGGTGCTTCGATTCAAGTCTTTCGGGCGCCACCTAATTCTACAAACAATTTTATCTGCAGCCACCGGAATTAGGAAAGGTAGCTTCAGTATAAAAAGAGTCAACAATTGATCCACAAGAAAGATTATTGTTTATTAACCAAAGAGTATGCAAAATACAAAAAAATGAAATCTTCCCATCTTAACACAAAAATTAACCCACCAACAACCCCTGAAGTTATGTGACACCCCGTATCGCTAAGCAACGACAAGTATAATTACTAGAAATTAAAATTGAAATGATGTACTATAATCGGTAGCTTGAGGTGTTGAAATTAATCGTAGTAACCAGCTCTTTACCTTACAAGTGATTACTTCTCTAGAGTAATTCGTACTTGATAGTTAAACAGTCCTAAAGATCAAGCATACTAATTACACGTAAAAATTTCCACTTACATATTTGGGTCAAATAAACTGTTCATAGATATTTAGGTCTTACAACAACAAAAAAAAGGTTGAAGGTACGTCACCGCTAACGATAAATTGGGTCGACAATTCCAAAGGTTCCTGGTGTAACCAAAAATAACTCCTACGTAGGTAACAAAGCTTGTGCTTGTGCTATTTCTCTCACGATCTACGTTGGGCTGCCACTAAGATCTTAATGATTCTACGGGATATTTTATGCCGATTATTTCCCCGGATTCAGCTGAATATTAACCCCCTTGCAAAGACTCTAAAAAGTAACCTACTTACGACTACGTTATAACCCACAATAATGTCAACCTCTTATTCAGAGAGTACATAAATGAAAAGAACTGGATACGTCCCAAATGACTTAAAAATTTACTATATCGTCGGTATTTGTTCCCCTACAATAGAAAAAGAGAACATCGGTAATCTAAATTCATGCACAAGAAAGCACGATTTGGAATGCTTGAATTTTCCGTATTAAAAGTCCATTTCGAAAAAAAATTGAAACCGAACGTCCAAAAACAAATTGTCGGCACAACGGGTAATCGATTGATTAAAGATACATCCGCTAAGTATTAAATCAATTCGACCATTGGAAAATATATCAAGCACCCAAATTCGGGAATTTAGCACGACCGATTCTATTACAGGTTTCTGGAAGACTCCACAAGTTTCGAAATTTTACCCAAGCCAAAGCACGGGTAGTTATCTCTGACGAATAGTAGAGCAGTATTTGATACATGATATAAGGTAATTTAATGGTAAACATAAAAAACGCAAAACAAACTAAATGTCCTCTAACGACAAGAAGACAAGTTAAATCGGAGAGGCAAACACAGAAATTTAAAAGTAACTAGAAATTGGTCGCATTCAATGGCCCGTATGAATAAAAGTAAGCAAATGCTTATACTTGCAAAATTCAAAGTAAATACTCGTAAGTGCTCCTTCCCACTGGGCGACTTAGCAGCGCTGCTGAGCAGCAGGACAGGACGCAGTGCAGTGCTGCTAAACAGACCAGCATGAAGGGGCAGTCACGAGTATTTACTTTGAATTTTGCAAGTATAAGCATTTGCTTATTTTTATTCATACGGGCCAATGACTCGAGAAAATTTAGAGAATATACAGGTGGAAATTGAAATATGGACAGAAATGTTAAGATTATTAACTGTTACAGAAGTTATATATCTGGTAGGGACCTGAATCGACTACGGGTATTGACTCGTGGCCATTGGGCCTACATACTCTTGAACCATTCTACTGTTCGTCGTAGACCGTTTCGGCAAGTTGCCCAAGTGCTTGCATGCCTAGTGGAATGAGCAAAACGCTCAACGCCCATTAGCTCCAGGCCTATAGGTAATACGATACGATAATAATATATTAATATTATTGTTCTTTAGAGAAATCAATTTGGCAAACTATTTTTTGCCTATATTGAATCGATTTTCCAGAGCAAATAAAATAAATTAATAAAGAACACGTTCAGTTTTCAGTTCAGCAGGATTTCTAATATTAACGTAAAGCGGCGAGATATTACATTAATTCCTACAGAACGATATTAAAATATCGTCGTGAAATGGAGTGTTATTTTCACTCGCGCTGAAAATGCATTTGCATTTGAATTCTTTCTCGATATTCTAAAATTTAATTCAGTATGCTAATATTCAAATTGAGTTCCAGAAAACTTCTTCTGTTTCAATAGATTAGGAGCAAACATAATGTAAAAGTTTGTATTCTTTCAATACAAATTTTGTACATTAAAACCTGTTCATTCCGGAAATATTGCTTCGAATTTATTTGGTAACGGAATTTCAATACACAAGAGAGTAACCTTTTTGGAAAATTCTTGCGAGTTTATGATCGGAAGCAGACCTTTTATATTATAAGCTGCGACAAAAAAAGGTGCGCAGAAAATTATATGAAATACGTGTAAAAGCTGCTGCAAAGGGGTAATATAAGCAGAAAGGTGCGCGCAATGTGTGATTTTTTTTCATATGAATTATAAAAGCGGCACGTAAAAATTGCATGACAAAAATTCCGCATATTGTAAAGTTTGTGATATAAAATTAAATAACGTACATTATAAATATGCCAACATAAATTAAGTTTAATAGCTCCGTATGTAGCAGTGGTGAACTTTTACAAACGAATAATGAAACAGTGTGTATTTGTGATATTTCCGCACCCCGGTTTTTTACAGTCCGCTGGAGAGAAGGGGTTATGTACGTTCTTAAGTTGGTAGTATTGCGGTTCGATTAACGTCATATCATCGTCAACTCTCAGTTACTGTAAAATCAAATAAACGGTTGCATTGAGTGTATTTAATCAGAATAAACGGAATATTTAAATACAGGGTACGTCGACTATCTCCGTTATTTATGAAGCATTTTTTTAAAATAATTGGTTTGCTTATATAACAAATGTTAATGCATTTAATAATTGGAATGTCTTCCGGTTTAGCCGGAAATGACCTTAACTTCTTGTTTTTTAATGCGACACCCTGTATAATTGCTATCGAACGCAGAATAAAAGACTATGCAAAAAAGTGTTATTCATATTCAGTTTTTGTTTGATTCGAAAAGTGATACAAAAGTTAAAGTAAGACACTACAAATTGCAAAACCGGAAGTCGAAAAAAGAAAACATTATCATTACTTAAAAATTGATTCATAAATACTGGAGATAATTGACCGTTCCGGGACTTTTTACTTACCTTATACACTGGGTCCAAGATAAGGATGTCTATCATGGGGATCTCTGAAACCATAGAAGATACGACGATGGTTAAATTAGGGAAAAGATTTGAAATTAAAGAGTTATTATGATCTTCATTTAAAGAAAACCAGAAAATTGCGATTGCTTCCGAAGATATATCAGGAAACCCGAAATTTGCCGATTTGGTTTTTATTTTTTCCTGTGTTATTTGAACAGGTGTGGTGTACATCGTTGTATTCGTAATAAAAAATACTACTCAATACAGTGTGTAGTTTTTTTACGGACCTTATAAAAAAATAAAGTTGATGATGATTTCTCCGAAACGAAACGTTGTATTGCAAATCTCTTAACGCTCGGCAAGTGGCAATGAGAAAGTGTTTTATTTTTTGTAGCTGTTCAAATAATAAAAAAATAAAAACGATATAATGCAAATTTCGGTTTTTCTGGCATTCGGAAGTAATCGGAATATTCCAGTTTTCTTTAAAGCATGATAATAACTCTTTAATTTCGCACTTTCCTCTAATTTGACCATCATCGTATCTTCTATGGTTTCAGAGATTCCCATGATAGACATCCTTAACTTGGAAACTGTATATTAGACGCTATAAATAAACAAATAAGCTAAATATAGATTATTTCGGAAATCCAAAGCAAAAAGTTACTAAATTTTGGGGGAAAAAATGTCACTCCACACTGCATCTGGAAGTGCGAACGCAGTATAGCTATTTTCTTTTTCCCATCCATTACAAAATGTAGATACTTATTTAAAAGATTTATTTCTTGAGCATTTAAATATATGGGGAATATCAAATAAAGGGACAATTTCCTTTGCTCCCATTAAGTAACCAAAAATTTTTTTCCTCGTGTTTAGCCTGCATTAACTGGGACGTGTCATTACGTAGCATAGTAGCAAACTGTTCCAATAACATCAAGTCCGATTAATTGACATATCTGTACTACCTGAAATAAGCAAATATACAAAATCCAGTAATAAAATTTTCAAACTTTACGGACCAGCACTATGAGCTGTTTCAAATGTTGGCTTTTAATAGATCCAGATGAAAAAGTTAAAGGCCAACGGTTGCTTCCACATTCGTCCGAGTCCTCGTAGCATAAAATTATGTCTATGACTTTATTCAACGGTCATAAAACCGCCTTCGGTTCGAGTGACGAACTTTCCAAACAATGAAATCTTCTTTCTGTTTGTAAAAAAACGCTCCTGCGATCTCATCAAACATAAGAATGCAAGTTTTGTCAATTTTATTTATATTAGCAACGTTGTTTTCCAACGAATCAAAAATTGCATCGCTAATTCCTGGTTGCAAAGGAATGTCTTGAAGCAGGTTTGATAATGTTTTGGCTGAAGGTAGTGCAAACATACTTACAAGAATATTTCCTTATTATAGGTACCTTTTCCACTTATTTTGTATAAAGAAAGAGCTAAAATTTTGTTATCTAAATTGTAACGCTTGGCTTTGGGATACAAAGGCTGCTTGCGGCCTGCAAAGAGAAATTTAACGTTACTTTCGTCATAAACTATTTGCCTAAATGAACTTGACTTGGAACATTTTTCAACATTTACCAAACGGATATTGTTGATGAATGGCTCCATATTGAATTAGTGTGTGGTCTAGTGGTTGTCGAAAATATTACACTAATTTTGTTTATTATAAAAATGTTAGTCGCTATCGATTTCGGACTTTATTTCTCGTCCATCATCAGGCGATACGTCGGGATGGCAAACGGACTTTGTCTGACATCATTGTGTTTTACATACGCGTGGTTTTAGAACTACAATTCGATAGCTCTGTATAGAAATATTTTGCCTTGGAACGCAAGTATGATGATCGTGTAAGACCTACGTAGGTTACCTGCGTTTTCTTACAAGACCTAAATTAATTCTGATATGACCTAAATAAGATTGTTATATTCAGTTCACATAATCATTCAATATATCAAACCTTTTGTTACAACTCTTTGCAATCCGTTACTCTTTACGGTAGGTGATCAGGGAGCAGGGGCAAATATCCGCAGACCGGAGTGTCGTGAGATCGAGCTCTATCTATATAATAATATAACCAAGACAAAATGCAGTACCTACAGTATTTACTACGAATTTGAATCGTTAAAGTGCAGTATTTACCTTTGTGTCACGTATTTCCTTAACAAAACTGCAGTATATGCAAGTACTTACTGCGTTCTGTATAAGTTACGCTGAGTTTACTGCACTTATGCTAAGGAGCGCAAGCACTTTATATAATTAATAGTTAGCTTGCTTTTCAGTTGCGATTAGTCTATGGAAAGCAGCTGCAGTGGTCAGTGTTTGATTATTTTAAATATACCCAATAATGTTCCATTCACGTGCCCAAAAAATTATGAGTATGGTAAATACAACTAGTGGGTTCAGTAATAATATTATTGAGCCGGAAGTTGCTTTGCCAGCTGATGAGGAGATTATTATTACGCCTACGTACGATCTTGACATCGAAAACATACCCATTTGGACGGAAGACGACATATTAATTGTACCTGATGAGCAGGTAATAATTGAAACGTCTCAAACTCCACAAGTAGAATACAATACATAATGTTCTTGGTGAAGTCCTTGAAAATAACATGCCGTCTGAAGGCAAACACCCAACTCCACTACTGACTCTGCAAATGACGCATCTAGTAGACAAGACAACTTTACCAAAAAAGGTACAGTGCGAAAGAGAAAGAAAATAGTGGACAGTTTACAGGTTCGTAAACAAAGGAAAGCAGAAACTTTAAAAGAAAATCATAGTGTTCTTCGTCCTTGTGATGAACGATGTAAGTTAAAGTGTACCGTCAACATATCAGAAGAAAGAAGAAAAGAAATAAATAATCAGTTTTGGAATCTTACCTCGATTGAGAGGAGGGCACTAGTCTTAACACTTTGTAACTAGGAAGTAAAACGAAGGACAACTGGAGGAGAAATTTAAAGTACGTAGCAGAATACATATTAATATAGATTGGAAGGAACAGATGGATAGAAAATTCAAGTCTGTAAAACATTCTTCTTACCTACATTAGGTTACAACAAAAAAATGACCGATTTATTTTTGAAGTGCCTTCGAAGACTCCAAAAGAACAAATTTTTCCTGTGCCTGTCAGAAGAGGTAAATCGACATCTGCCAATTTCATTTCTAAAGATGAAATTAAAGAACATATTCTTTCCTTCAACCCTGAAATAGCACACTATCGTAGGGAGCATGCACCTAAGACTCTATACCTCCCCAGTGATATTAACGTAACATTTATGCACAAGGACAAGTATCCGGAAATTAAAGTGTCTTACGATGTTTATAGGTGCCAGGTCAAGCCAGTGGCGGATTTAGGATTTGGTCTAGGAAGGGGCGCATACAATTTTTAAGGTCATTATATAAAATATAAAATAAACATTTATTATACCTACATATAAAAATAGAACATTTTTGACATAATATACGAGTATAACATATTAAAAAACCAGGTGTCAAATTCTTGACAGAATAGCTTCCTAGCACATGCTAGGAAGCCAATGTTCCATAAATAAGAAAATTGCATTTCTGCGCATGCGCAACACGATTTTTGCGCATGAATTTTGTTTGCTTTTATTAAAGGGACTTACCATAGAAATTTCGTTTAAATTGCTTCAGAAACAAGATCGTTGCGTTTTGCACATATGCAACACAATTTTTTTGACTTTGACAATTTTTTTCTCCGTTTTTTGATAATATAACCCGGCCCAATTTTTTGTAGGTTGTACACAGGAAAATAAGGTCTTCCAAATAATAGAATAAAAATTTTAGGTTGCTATTTGAAAAAAAAAATTCGATGCCGTTACGGCGCTCCAAAATTTCTTTTCAAAAATCCGGCCCGTTATTTTTCTGTTCGGTATGCCTAAAACATATATACAAAATTTCAACAAAATCCGTCGAGCCGTTTTCTCAGAAAATTGCCAACAAACGTACGTACATACAGACGGAAAAAAATTTTATTCTTTAAAAGTTGCTTAAAATGGTCTAAAACGTCGACATTTGATGAAATTTTGAAATGTTCAAAAAACGGCTATCGCAATAGCTACCTAGCACATGCTAGGAAGCTAATAACTGCCTAATTCTTAATTTACTATAAAAAAAGAACAAACCAAAAAATTTCTAAATAAACAAAATCGAGTTTTCTTTTTGTACTTGCAAATCGGTTTATAACATTTTCTAGATTTAATTATAGATTTAATTCAATTTCTCTGTGAATGTATAACAAGACGATCTTCAATCATTGTCGATCTCAAATAACTTTTTAACAATCTCAGGCTTGAGAAACTCCTTTCAGTGGTTGCAACAGAAATTGTAAAAGTGCACATAATTTGTAAAAGTTTCGTAATTGTATGTTAATAAATTTCGTCACAATTTTGAAGCTTGTAATGCACTATCGTAGACAATATCCATGGTACAAAAACTCTGTTTATAAAGCTGCGGGTTAATGTAAGCCAATATCTTTAATAATAACATAATCAGTATTATCACATTGATTTTTTTCGTCATCAGCGTCCCGCATACTTGAAATGTGATTATCGTTATTAAAAATAACTTCTGCCACTTCTGGTTGGAGTTCGGTTTCCGTCCGGTTTCTTTTATTACGAATTTCTATGTCCTGCTCTTCTCCTTCTCCTCTGCTTCTTTTAAAATAATTAAACAAATTACGATGGCGCTTTTTAGCCCATTCCATAGGCTGATTAGACGTTGCCATCTTCACATATCAGTTCTAACATTACCTCGAACACCACTAAATTGGAAACTTAACGTTTAAGCCGCGTTTTATGCAAAATTCACAAAACGTAAACATTTGTGAAAAGTCCTTCCTTGAAAATGATAATAACCGCCCAAATCCTTTTAGGAATTCACAACAGTTGTAAATTACATTGCACTTCGGTTTCTGTGCTTTGAGATCAAAGCAGCGCGTTATTATTTCTTTCTTCTAATAATAACAGACTAATCCTTTACCTTAGTACCTACCTACCTGCCATAAAATACACGGATAGATATAGAAATTTCAAGAAAATGTGTCTAGGTATTAGAGATTCTGTTAATCTAGGTGCATAAACGAATTTGCATAAATAGGTCGGCACCGCAACTACCTAGCAAGCATCATAAGTCCTTATTGTTGAAAAATCCTGTCTTGGATGGGATTTGACATTTACTTAGTAACTTAAAATGTCGCATGTCGCAGAACTGAATTTTTTGTTGCAAAAATGGCATAAACCGTAACCCATCTCCCAATGTGGTTAAATCCGCGCCTGGGTCGAGCGTATGCGAATATCTTTTGCAAAATTAGGGAACGAAGAGTGTGAAACGTGTGAAGGTTATAAGTTGCAGGGCCATTAACAAAATAATTTTGTTGAAGGCTGTGAAAACTGTCAGTCATGGAAAAAACATATAAATGCTGCGAATGCATCCAGAACTCTGTATAGAGAACAAAGCAATATATCAACAGATGATACTTTAGTTGTATCTACTGTATGGCTACTGTTTAAATTTGTTCACAGCCTGTAATTATTAAATTATTTCTGTTTTGGCAAGCATTTTGGTTCCTGTGCGTCGTGTGATAGATATCCGCGATGTTCCATTACCTCACATATGGAAGAATTTCCATTCATTAGAGGAAAACAAAAGGAACGAGTTATTGACGCATCCGCCTAATTTCACGGCGTACTGGTGATTGCTGGAAGCTTCAGTGATGAAAGAAAAGTTTTCTGTAGCGTCAGACGACACAGATTTCCTCCTTAGAAGCTTTTCACAAGGAAGTGGATACTAGGATAGCACTACAGATATAGATGTATTTCTGTTGCTTCTTCATTACTTCGAGAAAATACATTTTCGGAAATTGGCCGCCATCTTGAATTCTGGACTTCTTGTTCAGATTTCGAGGTGCCAACATCGATATTCGTGTTCAGCAGGTACCAATTAGTAAAAAAAGCCTTGTTGGCCAAATGTTGTCTGAAATGCTCCTAGGACATACAAACTTCGAAAAGTGAACCAGTCTTATATACTTTCCAACCCTTTTATTTTTGACCTTTTCAATGTAATTCGTTACCTAACTCTTCCGGAGAGAATTTTCCCGCATTCGCACTAAATGCAGTACAAAATTAACTTTCAGAACTATAGTCCGGGGAATAGAGACTGAAAATGGACCATTTCCTGCAAAACGAGAAGTAGTTCCAATTTTTTTTGCATGCCATAGAGGAAGATCTGGTGGTTAAGAATCCAAGTTTTCGACCTCCCACCCCTTGTGCTTCCCTCGCACCACCCCTAAAACCAAAGAAATTTGGTTGGTTTCTTAGTTTTTCAATCATATCTTTTTATAGGTTCACTTTACAAAAAAATATTGTTATCAGAAATTGTAGACCATCAAATTTTACACAAATTTGTCATATACTTCTTTTTCGTAAATTTTTTGTTTCAAAAGATACAAAACTTAAAAGTTGTCTTTATTTTGAAGATTCCGAAATTTCTATGTATGTACATATTTTAACGAAATTGTATGTTATCTCTATAATCATAACTTTATATGCGAAAATACATCGATTATGAAGCTATGGTGCTATTAATTTCGGTACCCTGCACCCCTATCAAAGGGGATGATAGCACTTCTACCCCTTGGTCGTAGTAGGTATTTGAATCACTGTGTGTTTATGGCGCTTTCGAATACAATTACCAAATAAGAAAAGTGGTCTTACTTCATTTAAACCTGTTTCATATCCTACAAAAAGGGACTACTTCAACCCCCTATAGTGAGTGTTGAAAGGGATAAACTAGAACGAATGTATTCGAAAATATAAGTAATAAGCGTTGTACTCTCTGGCTAATCAATCGCCGCAAGGGAGTTGAAATATTCATTTCCTTCCGGGGTTGGGGAGGGGGAAGCTGAACTGAAGTGAAACAAACAACAAACGTATATTAGAAAGCGCTACAATCTCATAGTGATTCAAATATCCCCACTAGCAAGGGTTGAAAGATGAATTATTATGCATCCCCTTTGGTAAGGGTGCAGGGTCGCGGGATTTATACCACAATAAGTTCAAGATATTTTCTCATAAAATTCTTAATTATAGAGATAAGGTATAAAATTTGGTTAAAACATCTAGGTACATAGAAATTTCAGAATTCTTAAAAATATAAGCTAACTTTGAAGCTCTATATCTTTTTTAATAAACATTTCACAAAAAAGTAATAACTAATAACAATATTTTTTTGTAAAGTGAACTTATAAAAAGATATGATTGAAAAACTAAGAAATCTACCAAATTTCAAGGGTTTTGGGGATGGTACGGGGGAAGCACAAGGGGTGGAAGGTCGAAAACTTAGATTCTTAACCACCAGATGACTGTCTATGACATGCAAAAGAAATTGGAACTACTTCTCATTTTGCAAGTTAAAACCCTCTATTCCCTGGACTAATAGTGCGGTATATAACTATTTCAAAATCTGGTCCGTGAGTTCCGTATCGTCACATATAAACTACCGATGAGGCAAATCGAATCGAAAAAGGTTCTCAGAGGGGCTGTAGGTGTGCGTACATTTATGCATGCACAAAGTGCGTACAGTAGCAGTAATTCCATTGGGAAATAAGCGGGGGGTATAATCTTACTATTCTGACAAGCGGATTCTGATTAGAAGGGATTAGAATGGTCAGTCTTTGTGGTCGAGACTTAGATGCGGAGCGCAAATAGACATAGATGTGCATGTTAGTCCATTGGGATTACACTGTATTTCGGAAAGTTGGTTTAGATGTGCGGTAAGATTTTTATTTGGTTGAAGATGTAAGGTTTATTTATTAGGTTTTCTTGCGTAAACAAACATTAAGTAGATTTTCTTGTCCATGCTGAGTAATGAAAAATATTGTTGTAGGCAGTCTCTTTGATAGTCCATCTGATTTAACTACTGATAAACTAAGACAAATTGAAATCAATTCCATTAATTTAAAATATGACAGTAACGCTGTCAACCAAATGTACGCAAAGTTGAAATATAAGTAGATACTAAATAAAATTCTTGCAATTTTGCCAAACCAACCACCATAATATTAATAAATTATCCCGATAGGAACTTTATTGCGTACAAGATCTTTACAGTTGATAAATTGACACTACATTTTCTGTTATTGGACCAAAATGCCGTTCTTTGTATTAACGTTAATGTAATATCCGCACACTAAATTACGGATCAAATATAAAACAAAGCCGATGCAATTATATCAAGTGTGCATTTATCCTAATCGACCCTTCTAATGACTGTCCATTTAGGCTAAACCGCTGAGAATTATACCTCGATATCGTAAGTAATTGTTCGAAGAGCAATGCATTGTTCCGGAGGATTACAGTTATGGGCACGGTTTAGTAAAAAGAGGAACAAAATTATCTAGTTGTAAGAACGATTACACCCTAATTTGAGCCAATGTGATTTTAATTTTCTATGCCATAATGGCGCAAAAATCTTAATATATTATGAGTTTTAACTTAGCGAGCAATAACGACCCTTTGTCTTTTGAGCAGTTGAATATATAAATACACCTACAATTTAATTTAATTTCAATTAAAAAAATTCAGGACAATGTTCTTATCTTAGACAGTACAGTATTTTCTTAACAGAATGTGGGATTTGTTACGGAAATAACTCATTATACGAACAACTAAATGCTGTTGACAAAATACAATGATATACAGTAGTAATAAACAAGAAATATCTTCGGCTAATCCAACGAATTGTTTAATGGTCACTCTCATATTATTCTAATATTCAGTTCATAAAATATTCATCTTGTTTGATGAACGTTAAAATGGTTTATGTCATACTTGTATATTAATTACATCACAACACTGATACAAGGAATGTTATTTAACGGATAACGGTCATAACCTTAACGACGGGCATTATGCTCAACTATTTATTTGTGTACATACATTGAATACACAATTATAGTAATTTTCCAAAAAAATGGGCGCTTTGTGGAGGTGTATCGTTTTAGACTACATCAGACCTTTCAATTTCCGTGTTTAGTGACACTGCTGCAATTAGACAATTGTTTGGATTCTCCGCTATCGTCTACATAACCTTGCGCTACCATTGCACTCTTCCATCCGCCCAAATGCATCAAATCTAATGTGCTACCACCACCATCAGAATGTAGTGTGGCTGAGGTACGACGGAAACACTGGCCCGTATAGTCGGCAGCATTAGGCAAATCCAAAAATGTCGGAATTCTTTGAGGAATGTAACCGAAGGTATTTTTTTCTACTGCTTGTGCCGTGCAGCGACATCCTCTCATGCACAGGAAGAACCCATCGTCGCCGAGGTACCTATACCTATAACTCAATGATGCATTCTTGCTTCGGCTGATGGTATTTCCACCACTATAAATGTGGCTGATTATTATATATAATACCATAAGTAGTCGAATATTTTTGAGGTGCTGTCACGAATGCCAGAAGTACACTTTGCCAGTAATAATTTTTTTGGATGGACACTCATCACATTTAAGCCTCCAGTTAAGCAAATTTTGCAGGAATAATGGCATAATTCTAGTGTGTTTATATCCCAATACCACCCACATTCTTCAGCCTCTAGATGTTGCAGTCTTCTTCCCTCTTGGAAAAAGGAATTGCGAATGTGGAGATTGGAACATGATGGAAGGGAAATCCCCAAACAAGATGTACCAAATCTTTTAAATAATATATTAACAAAAATATCGTTCAAAACAACCATATTTAATGGATTTCGAAAATGTGGTCTTTACCCATATGAACCAAATAACGTCGACTATAGCAAGTGTGTTAGTAAAAGTTCGAGTGCAGAATGGAATCAAAGAAAATCTTTTTTAAACACGTTTTTTATTAGGTCCTATTGCGGCTATCGATTTCGACCTTATAAGGTCATCTTCAGGCCGAGCGTCATATAGTGAAATGAGGAAGCATGTAATATTATTAACGGTGTTATATGTATTTTCTTTGATTCCATTCTGCATCACACAACACGTTTAAAATAAAGTACGATGGAACAATACATCAATCGAAAAGTTCGAGTATTCCAGTGCAACTTCAAGAAAACCAAACTTCAAATCTAGATGTCGTTAACATAGATTATCTTAACTTTAAGAAAGAATGCTTATCTTATATTGAAAAAAAATAGATCTAGAAGTATTATTTGAGTTTATAGAAAAGCATCAACAAAAGAAAAAAACTGACATAAAAGAAGCTCAAATGTTATTTGGTGTATGGGAAAGCATTAAGTACGATGTAGACTCAAACGATGATAAAGAAGTTTCCGATGATATACCTGATTTTCGAGAAGACATATTAGAATTTCCTTTTCCTGAATTTAACCATATTACGACTGAAAATTCATTGACTACAGAAGATATCAGTAGCATTGATGATCAGCCTTGGATCTGCAAAACCATTGACAAAGAGGCAATAAACTTGTTGGATGAAAACAACCTGCTTAACGAACTCGCTAAAAATTTGGACCTATTAGATGTTGTAAATGATCAGACTTCAAATATTTTAATAGAACAGAAGTTAATAATGGCAAAAATAATATAATTGAGGTTAAAACTCTAGACCAAATTTCCAACAATCCAGAAAATAAAACCGAAATAGATAACAATACCAGCGAAATAGAAAAACCAAAGCAAAGTGATACGGATTTGGAAAACTGTAACAATACTGTGATTAATTGTGATACTACGGAATCCAAAATCGACACAAATAAGACTGATGAACAAAACATGGGCTATACTTGTGATACCTGAACCAAAGACTAACCAAGTAGTCAAAAAGAGAACCTACACGTCAAGTGTTTTGACCAGCGCAAAGTGGATTGAAATGCAAGAAAAAGAACTTGTTAAACTTGATGCACATGCACTTAAGAAGAAAGAAGAAAATAAGAAAAAAAGAGCTGATAACAAGCAAAAGCAAATAGAACAATAGGAAAGCAAAAAGAAAAAACACCATACAGAATCCAGAGAAATAAAAAAAATAAAGATCAAGACGAAATGCCCAAATCACCAGGCACAAGCCATAGCTCATCGTCACCAATTATTGTAGGCAATGTTAAAAAAAAACTAACGAACGAAAAAGCAAATATACAAGAAGCAGAAAAAGATATAGTTCAACTGACGTTTGAAGAGCAGAAAACCCTGAAAGAAAATACCCATGTTATTGTTAATTATGAAGACAACTTTTACCCTGGCATAATGACAAAAATTAGTCATGATGGATATTTTATAAGCACAATGACAAAAACACTGAATCACTGGAAGTGGCCCGAAAAAAAAGATGAGATGCTACAAAAATGACGAAATTGTTAAAATTATTAGTGCTCCTCAGAAAATTAATTCTAGGGGCGTATTTTCAGTTCCTGAAATGGTTGAGTTTGAATAAAAAGTTTTTAGATACTATGCTTAAAAATTTTATAATATACCTACTGTTTTTTTTTGTTTTAAATAAGTAAGGTAACATAATAATTAAATAATAATAAGTTTTTAAATAAATGTTTTGATATTTTGAGTAAACTTTTTAATTTTCGCCCAAGAACTACTTATGGCCTCAACTGGCACAATTAATGGCCCCTACTGATACTTCAGTGGCCGGAAGTGGTACTAATGGGTTTGCTGGCCTTTATTATTTAAAAGCCGTTTTAATTATTTTTTACATTTTTTTGTGCAAATAAATTGATCTTCATATTAATAACAATATAATGCATTGCATTTTGGGATTAAAAATATCCTTAATGTGGCCGCAACTGGTACTCTTACCCTACCACGGGCGTTGTCAATCAACGCACAAGGTCGCCATGAGTATATCCCGAGGGTCTTCGACCTTAATTACTATTTGCGGTAGATTAAATTTAGTTGTAGATAATGCTGCGGAAGGTTAGGGTTTCATTGTAGATTTTACAGTTTCGATAATTGCTTTAAAAATGTGACGTGGTTACGAACCCAGTAAATGTTGAGATCACGTTAGTTTGGCCAAGCCGAGTGGTTAATTGTAAAATAAACATTTTAAAGTAATTAAAGTTTATTTTCAGTGACGAATAATGGGGTCATTTAGTTTGTATTGTGTAGCTCCTAGACAACTAGACATTATCAGCTTAATGTTTGTGTCCTCTAGTTTTGCAAAGTACGCCCATATTTTCAATTACTTTAAAATGTCTCTTTTACGTTGAGCTAACACCCACGGAATTCTGCTTTGAAATAGGAATTTTTCAATAACTTTCGGTTTTTATTAAAACAACAGATTTATTGCAGATTTTTTTAATTTAAAGCAAAAGCAGGTATGTGATGTTATTTCCTCTTTATTTGGTAATTTGCAACTACTTTTCTGTGCGAGCAAGTATATCGTGTTCCCAAAACCATCTCATATGAACATGTCCCGAGTTTAAATGAACGCTCATCCGATAGTAAAAATAAATTTCTGGGAAACTAAAATTGACATAACATCGACCGTTCTACATACATAATTCTGTAATCACAAGCGCGAATGCGTTATACCCATAACCCAATTCAAACACGAAAGAATATTCAATTTTTTTTTGCTATAAATTATATACACTCTTGCAGTAAAATACTCGACAAAAACGGAATGTGAAATATTCAAAATTCTTGTTCGCGTTTGAATAATTCGACGGTTTCGTTCCGTAGAAATTGTAATACATTTTTTGATTTTTATCCCAATATCAGAGAGTTAATATCTTTTATATTGCTACCTCACACAGTTCAATAACCAAGAAAAATTACACCGCCGAGACCTATAACTCGCACCAACTCGATATAAATTTTCGAGGTTTATTAGTTTTTATACCTAAGCTTTTCCAAGTGTTTTTTTCACATACAATTAATGGTACAAATTCTCGACATCGTTTTGCACTTGTGTAGTATTCATTTTTATTAGGTGTTGGCACTTGAGTTGTAAAACATACGCCATTATTGCACAATTGTTGCATACGTAAAGCTTTTTACGGAGTGATTTAGTCCTTGAATACAGTGCATAAATTTTAACAATGAAAATAAAAATTTCCTACGTTCAATTTTTAAATGTACAAGTCAATGCATTGATATGCCTGACAGTTATGCTACTCACCAGCAGTGTAAACAAAAAGAACTGAGGGTGCGTTGTACGAACGATTTGATCTTCAGATCAAGCGTGATCTCGGATCAATTTTCTTTGGGACGTTGTACGAACTCCGATTCATGTTTTAAACAAAGATCAGCTTGATTTGCCGTTTCTGCCGGTTCAAGGAAGGTTTTCACTTTTGCAATATTTTTCGGTGATTGAGACCTCAAATTGTAAATAAGTTGGAAGACTTCCGAGAGCTAGTTGAACTCAAATTAAATCCTAGAAAGAAAGACAAGGATTTTTCAACATCTGTCGCTTCCCAAGGTGCATAAGAGCACTCGATTCTAGGCATATCATAAGACCCTCTACGGGGGACATTAATGAAGATTATAGAAACCGAATGTGTAACATTTCCATTTTTTTCTTCTTTTATGTATATTTTAATAAGAATATAATTAATCGTCTTAAATAATTCAGATATTGATGTTTATTGAACATTATTTGAAAAAGATGTAAGTAGGTAAAATTGGTTGCATATCTTAAGGGGTATTTGACATGTATGTTTAAGAATTGAACATAGGAGATTTGTATGTTCAGAGTTAAAATTTACAGGCAGATTTTATCAAGGATTTTCGTTTCTAGGCACTTTACAAAATAAATGTTCATCATCGTCTTCAAGTGAAATAACTGAACTGTTAACATATATATAATTTCCATTAGTTTCAGATTCTTACATCCAATTTTTTTTTATTGCCATGATAAAGATTCGCTCTTTTGGATAGTGATTAACCTGCGACTAATATGTTAGTATAGATGCGGCATTATACCTGTTGGGGCATGTATTAAAACACTCCCATATATGAATTAATTCAATTACATCTGAACGTACTTTTACCCTAATTATTAAATTAATTAATTATTAAACGCCTCGAAATTCTAATCATGTGCGGCTTTGATATTTGGGCTTTGCACAATGAGAGGATTATGATGACGGATTCCAGTAAAATGGAGTAAAATTCAACAGCCTAATTCGGTAGCATTTAATTAGTACGTCTCGGTATTTAATTAAAAAAATACACGGCGGCAAAAATAAAATGTTTTTCTAATTACGTTGTATTTCTCCATAAAGTTATTTCTAACAAAATGGGGAAATAATTGTGAAAAAGCGAGTCATTAATTCAAATTTCTGTCATACAGTTTGCGCGTACTCTGTACAAACTAGAAGCAACGCAATTATGGTACACTCGGTTTCGCCAACTCTAATATAATTAATCACTACCAAACAACAACGTTTGCCATGTTGCTGAAGTATGTATAATGTAGGTAAAATACACCGAAAACCTATTTTAATAACGCGATAAAAAATAATTAAAGAAATTTCACAGGTTAAAATGTTTATTTTAGGTTGGAGAATATGAATTTTCATAAGTGATGCAGGACGTGACGTGGGAAATCTGAATACATTTCCACTCAAATTAACTGCTAAAATTACTTTTAGCAAAACAAACCTTTTTAAGAGAACGTTTATGGAAGTTTGCATTATTATAACTCGCAAAATATTTTTAAATTAGATTCAACGTTATCTTGCTTTGATCAAAGTTTTACGTCTACGAACTAAATATGCTCTTTTGTTTACCACTTGGATTGATTACCATTTTTGAAAGAGCGCTACGTCAAATGGAAATTTATTCCGTTTTCAGTTGAAATTAATTAATTTTACATTCGAAAGTACCCCGACCTCTTTATTCCTGGAAAATTAGTGAAGTAATTTGTATATAAACTATAAATGTATCCGTTTCTAATTAGCTTCGCAACTGAGTTCTTGCGTTTTATTTGTGTTTTTCTATTTGTATACATTGAATTGAAGTCGATGCATTGCATATTTATAGTGCGAAAGCAGACTCCAGAAAAGGCGCTTAGTTTTCGAGGTACCTTATCAAATTACGCGGAATAAAAAAAACTATTAGATCCATGTAGTTTAGACGTCGGCTGTTGGTCGAGTTAAAAGATATTTACACAAAACCTCCAAAATATTATCAGTTTTGTCTGACTTCTCACTCAGCAAAAGTGTATTTTTCTGAAGATGTGATTACTTTGAAAGAGAAAATTTTATAAGCTTTCCATTGATATGCAATAATCTGCAAAAATTGCATAACCAATATGCGAAAAAAAAATAAAATCTGAAAAATTGAATTAGTTAATTTTGGAAGCATTTCATTGTTCCAAAGATTGTTGTCTATTTCAATTATTTCCACATGGAGGGGTTTGTCATCGTTAATGTAACACGACAAAATAGCATGCTTCCCTTTGGCAAATATTTAATTGCCCCTGAATCTAAAAAATGAATCAAATCGGACAATGTAAGCACAACATTAACTCACCTGGTAGAAATATTTATGATTACGTTTCAGTTGCACTTTCCCATCTGTCACCGATAAGCACAAAGATGTTTCAGATTTGGCAGCTTCTTCCAAAGTCTTGCCCGATTTATGTACACTGTATAAACACTTTACTTCCACCAAGTGAGTACTTCCAACAAGCCCTACAACATGTAATATCGTGAATATAATTAATTACGTTTCAAATTTCATAGCGTTAGAATACCATCGGGACTTGCACCAAGAAATCCATGATCGAAGTCAACATATAATCCAGCTGGTTCCATATTGCTTGCTGAACATCTCAATAGCAATTTTTCTCTTTTCTTTCCAAATTCAATAACAGGTGAGAAAAATGACCTTGGATAAAGAATTGTTTTGACCAAATTGTGGCAACTAGTCCACAATTTTCTTTTTATAACGGTTCCAAAGTTGGATGCTGTTAATCGGTCCTTGGACTCCATTTCATATACAGGATTGCCAAATTGTCCGACTGTTGTTCCTGCAATTTCGTCCCGTTCTGCGGGCGACACCTAATAAAAAACTAATGTATGTACGGCAAACTATAAATTAATTTATAATTCTACAGGGTTTCCCAAAAGTCGCGAAACAGAGCTATAAGTTTCAAATAACTACAGAAGAAAGTCTAAAAGTTTGAGGATCAATAAAAGGCTACGGCTACATTTTAGATGGTTTAAAACATATATACAACGGGGAGTTTTCTGAGGGAGCAATAACCCCAACATTTTCCAATTGCAACCCCTGTTCAGTTTCACTTTATTTGTGTAATATTTTGTCACAAAAATGTTACGTGCTATAGCGCATCCGTCATTCGGTCAGAGAATATCACTTAATTATTATTATGCCCCCGTACACTGTCTAGTTTCTTATGGTGTGGTACTCTGGGGAAATAGCTAGAAGCTCAACAGCGTCCTCAGCATCATACAGAAGAGAATGCTACGAACAAAGTGTTCCAAACCTTACGGCTATTCATGTAGACAGTTATTCAAAGACTTGCATGCGCTTACGGTGCCCTCCGTTTATATATTGCAGTGCGCTATCTATGTTCGGTTGGGTCCAACTTATTGTTATCTGACAAATGAATGTGGCTCATTATAAATTGGAAACGGTCTCGTGATATCGCGTTTGCTGCTAATTCATTATGGGCGTCTTTCTCGCATTCCCAATACATACGACGTCTGGGTAATTGAATATATCCACTAAGTACCAACAGTCCTATAAAGGATTTCGTTTCACGCACAAACGCTTGTTTTGTTTTTCTGCAGGGATGAGCTATTGGGCGGTAATTTTCGATTAGTTTCTTGCTGCCACTTTTATGGATCGGGGTAATTCTAGTGCATTTCCAAACTGAGGGAAAAGTGGAGTGCCAAGTTGCATAGATGCAACAGGGAGGTTACGAGGCTATGTGCGCATCCTTTCAATACGTATGGAGGGATCCCGTCTTCCCCTCTAGCTGCACGTGGTTTTAGGACTTTGATTGCTTCTAGTAACTCACTTTCTTGTATACTGGTTAAGTGCAATTTCCTTTCGGTCTTCCGTAAATTCTTTCGATTTGCCTCGTGTGCGATGTTTATTCTTCAATTTAATTGTCTTGATAATAGCTAAATCAAACCAAATGAGGTACTTGTTTGTGATCCTTGTAACATTCAAAATTCGCGGCATTGTTAGTTTGGCGATATTTAAATATAAAGGTAGGGGAAACGCGCGCGGAGACGTTAAATGGGTATGCGGTAGAGAGCGAACGAAGTAAACGCTATCATCGAAGCCAAATTATTACGTATTAATATTAATATCCAAATTCTGTATGGCGTAGATATTGTAATCCCTAAAAGATCAAATTCGTCAAAGTAAATATATGTACCTGCAAATAATAATCGTATTAGGAGAATCCTAAGTTATCTATTAGAGCCGCCCAAAAACTAAAAGGCTCTAACAGTTGATCTTTTTATCTGCCGCTTCATGCAGTCCAGGGGTTGCATCCTGCTAGCTACCGTCATCATTTCCAAAAAGGGTAATTAAGGAGAGTAATTGCAAGATGTATCGCAATATCAGTTTCGCACAAATAGTCCAAGAGCCCAGTAGGAAAGTATACCTTGAACGCCCGGACGATTCTAATAATTTTCATTGGATTCGCCATAAAAAGTTGTATTAGAATCGACAACGGTGCCGGCGAAAATCCTGCCGAAAGCAATTTAAAAAAAATTAACTTCGCCCCTTATTTTTGGAAAATGTACTTTATTGTCCCGGACGTTCAGGAAGAGTACTAAAGGGTGCATATGGATGAGTTTTATCGGAAAAAGTCACGGTGCCGGGGCGCAACTTGCCGCAACCCTTGGCACCGTGACTACAAATGGGGTGGTAAATCGTACTAAACTACCTTTTTCTCCCGGACCAAAATGACTTATATGAAATATGTAGCTTGCGATTATACGAATATAAAAAACCAACGGTGCCGACTCTCAGGATGCCGGAAGTCCTCGGCACCGTCGATGGAATCCGGGCGCGCGCGAANGTTGGTTTTTTATATTCGTATAATCGCAAGCTACATATTTCATATAGGTCATTTTGGTCCGGGAGAAAAAGGTAGTTTGGTACGATTTACCACCCCATTTGTAGTCGCGGTGCCAAGGGTTGCGGCAAGTTGCGCCCCGGCACCGTGACTTTTTCCGATAAAACTCATCCATATGCACCCTTTAGTACTCTTCCTGAACGTCCGGGACAATAAAGGCGGAAACACATTACTGTCACGTCACGTGCTATCACGTCAAGCATACCTTCACGTGATGTCACGCTAGGAGACACACTTGTGTGCGCTCACGGTGTCGCGCGGTAGCTGTCGTTGCAATTTAAGATTTGCATTTAGTCATTAGTAGCGATGAAGCAAAGTAGAGATTCTTCTTCGTCAAGTTCTTTAGACGAGGAAGAGGATATAGAAAATACGTGGCTGCTTTTATACTGGCTAATGGAATACAGCGCATTGTTTGGATTCACCACATAAATCATCGAAGAGAAGAAGTGGGGGAATTTCGTCAATTAGTCCACGAAATATTGAATTAAGATTCTACCAATTTCCTCCCAAGCTTCTTGTCGAACCCTCTGATCCCGGTACTCGGCAGAGGAGTGATTGTATAGCCCTTCGTGCTGTCTCACCAGTTCAATTAAATGTTCGTCCATCTTTTCTTGACGAAACCACTTCGGAAAACACTTGACGTGATGTCACGTTCTACTACAAAATGTAATTTTGCGGGATATCGGAGGCGTGATATCATGCGAGATCAGAACAGCACGTCGTGAATGCGTGAGGTGACAGTAGTATGATTCTAAATACATAAACGTCATAAACTTCTATACGTCAGTGGAGTTGCACATATTGCGCAGGTAACGTGAGTTTGTGTGATAGCACGTCAGCTCACGTGACGTGACAGTAATGTGTTTCCGCCTTAAAGTACATTTTCCAAAAATAAGGGGCGAAGTCGATTCTAATACAACTTTTTATGGCGAATCCAATGAAAATTATTAGAATCGTCCGGGCGTTCAAGGTATACTTTCCTACTGGGCTCTTGGACTAAAAGGCCTTGCAGCGCCTTATCGGAGGAGGTCAGCCATTTCCGTTTAGCGTACCTGGAAACATCAAAACAGATAAGCCAATACTTTTCCACAACATAATCCATATCACTTACATTATTGTTAGACATGATAATTTTAATTAATAAAATAATAAAGGCAAAAAAAAAAAAAAAAAAAAAAATAAATTACAAATCGCCGTCCATCCTGCAAGTAGAATAAAAGTAATCTTAATTATATGTGTGATGTTATCACTGTGATACTTATATTTTCGTTAAGACAAATGTGAGAGTGAATGGTCATTCGCTAGAGGTACCTAATTACCTTTAAAGAATTATAATTAACCAAATAATTACTGTAAATACTTACCGTTATCTATTAACTGCAGTATACTTATCTCTCATGCTAGTTGTAGGATTGATGTTTTATTGTCTTGCCCGATTTACCTGCCGATTGGGTAATCACTAAGCAGATATCAGGCAGGTTGGCGCCCAAATTAAAAACCAAGAGAACCCCAACCCACGAGACCCAGTTCCCGCTTATCTGGAGCACCGGCACATCCTTACAACCCCAAATACAAGGTTATATCCTGATCGGATTAATGGCTCAGTGGTAGAGCATTGGGTTATAAATCCGGAGGTCGGGTGTTCGAGCCTGGGTTGAGGTGAATTTTTTATCTGTGGCGGAGATGGAAATTACCTTAGACCAGTTCCGAGCATTCTACCGGCTACTCCGAATTAGGTTTTCCTGCAGTTTTCTTAATTCGTAAGGTAAATACCGGAGTAGTATAGACCAACTTAAGACCTTCTGCAGAGGCACCTCTGAATAGCATTATGCGGGTCACTCTGTAATTGGGCGCAAGCCTGTTGAGGGCCCAAAACAAGAGAGGGATAATAATAATAATAATAAGTTACTTTTGGGACGCATTCATAAAACATCTTGTATACAATTTCATAAAAAGTAGTTACCGCGTCGTTCACAGATTTGTAATCGATTGGGTTAGGGATTTCCAGTTGGCGTCGCGAAATCGTAAATACATTTTGTAAGAATCTGCCTTTTTAGCGCATTCCCACAAAAATAAAAAAAAATGCGCTATTGTGGCCACTTTGTCCGTCCGTCCGTCCGTCCGCTCGTTTTGCGACGCTACTAGTTCTTTATCTTAGGAGCTATTGTTCTACTTTTTTCGCTATTTGGTTCGTTATGGTGTCGAGTCTTGTACCAAGGAAGGAATTTTTTCTGTACCGCTTACAAAAAAAGTTATTGTAAAAAAACAAAAAAACCGTTTTTTACATGTTCCATAATTTTACACTTTTGCCGTTTATTAACGATCCTAGAGATCGTTTATAATTTTGCATTGCTATCTGTCGCCTGCCGGTTGGTCTGTCCGTCTGTTCCTTTGTCTGTCTGTTCATCTATCTGTCCGTGTGAACGGTAACTTTGTTAGAAATGTTCGATCGCTTTTACATCTCCGTTAGTTATGAACTGAATTGCATGAAATTCAATATGGGCATAGCTTTAACCATATAATACGCAATGCCAAAATTTGAATCGAATCGATTCAAAATTCACAGTGCCCTTTTCNTTTATGATTTCGTTTACGTTTGATGTGCAACCGCCTTAACACATCCAAATATAAACATAACCGCACTAATTTAAAGTAACCTCATTAACCTTACTCACCCAGCAAACACAGAACGTATTTGTTACGTACCATTTTGTCGCAAACATGTCTACATTGGTACGTTTGAATGTTGCGCATTGATTACGTTTAAAATGCATTAGGTAAAACATAAAAATTTACCCTGAAATATGTTTCATAAAAAATACCCAAAAAGAGTGTAACTGGATTCATTCAATATATGCATCGGCTACATTTAATGGTACATGTTTGTTGCGTACCCTACACGTAAGGCGTTAACGTTTATTAGATACGCGTTTGTTGCAAATTACTTATTTATTGTAAAATGTTTCATTTACGTACATGTTGCACATAATAGAGGTGAACAAAACACAATTGATTCATAACTTATACGATTTTTCTGTGCGTGATCGAACAAAACAGTTACGTCTCATAGACGCAAAATTTATGCCCAAAATATGTAACACCTGTTTTCACAATCGGGAACGACAAACCATCACGTGATAGTCAGTGACATGCGGAGAGTGGCAAGTGCGACCGGTTTGCATCGACTTGAACTTGATGAATCATTTCCGTTTGCAATTTGTTTACAAGCGGTGCACGACGTTTTTTTTAGTAAAAGTGAACTATTTTTGAATTTGTTTCAACTTGGGCAGTGCATACTTCATTGTATATTATAATATCATGTCGGTAAGTATGTTTTTATTATTGCCATTTTTGAATTATGACATAAAAATAAGGTCGGTGGGTGCAGTGGGTGTGTAGCTTATTTTCATTTGTACTTGCTTTTGTATTTAACTGGAATTATTCCAGAACTTACAACCACCAAGTTTGAATCGTTGCTTTATAAAAACTTCAACTATAGCGCTCTTACCTTAAGTAAACGAACGATATACGTATTAGTCGTATTACCATCAGCGGTATAATTGCTGAAAGATAGATATAATAGCTATACCTCTACCCTAACCTTGATGCAATTTGCAGCATAATTATGCGTATTGAGAAAGCTACACCCTCGGCTACACCCAAATGAAACTATGAAAAGAGTAACCATTAAATTTCCACTTTCCTAAAACACTGTGCAATAAATGTTTTGACGAAGATCTAAAACGGGGTCAATTTTATAATGGAGGGGAGGGGAACCAATTTCTCTACAATAATAAATTCTTACAACTTTAATCCTGCTAGGGGTACTAATAAATGACGTATAATTTGGAAGAAGTTTTCATTACCTACTTCCACAACAGTATTTTCCTTCTTATCAAGACTATATTGGTTGCAGCGATGAAGAGCATACCAAAGACTGGAAACAAGCCTGTGAAGAGACCCATTCCATGGTGGAATCAGGATGTAAAAGTAGCCATCAGAAACAAGAGTGTTGCATTTAGACTCTACCAAAGGCAACCTACCGTTGAAAACCATATCAACTTCAAACGAGCGAGAGCAATAAGCAGACGAGTCGTATTTGAGAGTAAGCGTCAAAGTTGGATTAAATATACGTCAACTATCAATGCAAATGCTGATGTGGGCGATACCTGGAAAAAAATAAGATCCATATGTGGCAAATATAAAAGTCAAGGTATACATTCATTACAAACACAAGACCTAGTCTTGGAAAAACCAGAAGAAATCGCGAACGCTTTGGCCAATCAGTTTGCAGTAGTTAGTAGCTCCGGAAACTATCCCCCCACCTTTTCTGAAACAAAAAATCAAAGAGAGGTTGAACTACCATTCTATACATCCGATAATCTTGTATACAACCTACCTTTTACAATGCTGGAGATGGAGTTTGCTTTACAAAAGGCCAGGAACACAGCACCTGGACCTGACCAGATAGCAAACGAGATGCTGAAGAATCTGACGCCTGAAATGAAAGAATCGTTACTGTATCTGTATAACAAATTATGGGCAGAGGGTACTTACCCAGATGAATGGAAAGAAGCAGTGGTGATACCAATCTTAAAACCCAAAAAAAATCCATTGTCTGCAACTAGTTATCGACCAATCAGTTTGACGTGTTGCATGGGTAAAATCATGGAGAGGATGCTAAATAATCGATTACAGTGGTATTTGGAGAAAAACAACTTCCTAGTGCCATATCAGGCTGGTTTCAGGAAACACCGATCTACCACCGACCATCTGATTCTTTTAGAGCACTGCATACAAGAGGCATTCCGCAAAAGAGAACATCTGGTGGCTGTTTTCTTTGATGTGAAGGGCGCGTATGATATGACATGGAGGTATGGCATAATAGAAAAAATGTACCAATATAACTTGAGAGGTAACTTACCATTGTTAGTGAAGTCCTTCCTAACAAACAGGCGTTTCCGTGTAAGAGTTGGTGATAAGTTCTCCGATGATAAGCTTTTGGAGAATGGAGTTCCTCAGGGATCGACTCTCAGTTGTACTCTATTTGCTATAGCAATAAATGACATATGCTCTAATACACCAGAAAACATTTCTAAATGCATGTACGTTGACGACATAGCCATCTTCACATCAGGGAAAACGGTAGGAGAAATAACTCGCAAACTACAACCTGTAATCAATCAAATTGTTGGGAATGCCGAAAATATAGGTTTAAGTTTTTCACACGAAAAAACACAATGCGTTGGAGAATCATTTAGAGCACTTGAAACTAAATGCGTCAATCAGTACTCAACTACTAAAGTATTAGCGTATAACAATGGGGTGCAGATGCTAACTGCCTTATTCGAATTTATCAAGCGCTCATAAGATCCCAAATGGATTATGGTAGCATTGCCTATTCGTCGGCACGTAAAACGTTACTGACAATATTAGATCCTGTGCAGCATGCTGCTATAAGGTATTGTATAGGAGCATTTCCTACGAGTCCGGTAGCCAGCTTACATTGCGAATCTGGAATTTCACCACTTGATACGAGAAGAAAACAGTTAACTTACTGTTACATGGCTAAACTACTGTCATTACCCCGTTACCCTAATAGCATAATTTTCAGTGTGGATAAAAATGCTTATAGAATGCGACCTACTATTACTAGACCAGCAAGTGTGAGGTTTTATGAGGATATTCAATTGCAAGGTATCGC
>NW_022170249.1:54545453-54644169 GCF_008802855.1 Photinus pyralis
GATACAACATTAATTTGGGTTAAAACTATAGATCTATAGATTTAAGGAACTGTAAGTTTAAATCTAGACGGCTCAAGTTCAAGGAAAAGATATGAATGACTTGAGTAAGAAACAGGGTATTTTAATTGAACTAAAAGGATCTCTTCTCCTAAAATACTATGGAGAACACTGTAAAACCTGGCAGTCTTGGTATAAGTAATGCAGTACGCATAAGCTAAACGTTTAAGGTCTTTATTCCAAGAACAAAATTCTCACTCTATGTAAGTAGCAGTAAGCATTTCAGTTACTTAATTTCAGAAGATATTTCTTTGACTCATATTGAACTCAAGATGTCTTTAAGTAAAGGCTGTAGTCCATAATTCAATAAATTGTTTTTTTCCGTGTGTGATTGTCCCTTTCATCATCGTCACTACTATTACTACTTGAAGTACTCATTGCATCCATTGGGGTTAACAATTGATCCTAAAGGTGAAATAAACGATAGTCAGGAATGTAATAAATAATAATGGTTTGTTACCAAAACAAATTTGTTAATATCCATCTGGTTTATTTACTAACCTAACAAATAAAAAATGTCAGACGTGAATTACGTTCTTTTGCAACTGATTCTATCGCAAATAACCCAACCTTACAAAATCATGTTCTTTTGATTTTTTTACGTTCAGAAGTTGCGATCGGAACTGCACTGATCTGGATTCAAAATCCAAAAGCAAAAGAAAGCACCTATTGTACCAATCTAAATGATAAATATAGAGTCAATGTTAAAAACCAATATTGGTTGTGTTAACATTAGTCATATTGGGCCAATAACCTACTTCTATATTGTCCAAATACAGATTTTTTATATTATACCAAACAGTATAATAAATATAGAATCAATGTTGGAAATCAATATTGGGAAAATTACGAAATGTTATATTCTGCTATATTGGCCTGATAAAGGACTTCTATATTGCCCAAATGTAAATTTTATATATTGTAAAAAGAAGTATTGTAAACATTGGATCAGAATTGTAAAGCAATATTGGGGAAATTTTGATATCAGAACGTTTGGCTACGTTGGTTCAATGAAGTAATTCTATATTGTACCAAGTAATAGCATAAATATTGAATCAAGTTTGTAAACCAATATTGGGAAAAAATCGAAATGTGAATATTTGACAACGTTGGTCAAATATACATTATTGGCATTGTACCAAGCATTATCGTAAATATTGAATCAAGATTGTATACGGATGTTGGGGAAATTTCGAAATGTGAGCATTCCACCATGTTGGTTCAAAAGTAAATTGCTCAAATATAAATTTCACATGTACCATCAGACAAAATAAAGGTTGTGAAGAAATATCGGGGACATATGGAGTGCAAAGTTTTGTATATAATTGGTCCAATATCATATGTTTCTGTATAAAATATAAAATGTAAATATTCAATCTTATTTAGTCTTATTAAGTCCGAATGTTCACATTTTAGATTAATCAATGTCTAAATACGTACGATTGGACAATTCTAACACGGTCTTCGAGATATTGTCTCACAACTTTCATTCAGTATGAAGCACTATATGGAAAAACATAGAACTTTGAAGTAGGATAATGTTGGAGTAGTTACAAAATTTTGAAATTACTTGTATCAATATATTCAATACATTTGTAAATCACAGAATTGTTGACAAGTCAACATTGAGAATTAGGTAGTTATGAATAACAAATAAATTGCAAAAAATATGTTATTATAAAAGAGTAAGTAAGGGTAACAACATAGAAGATATATTAAAATTAATTATCTAAGATAAACACAACATCTATTAATATCTATTACAAACATCCGTAAAAACGACCTAATTTACTATTTAAGCAAAGTATAAGATATTACCAAACGAAAAATTGCAGGTTTAAAACATATAAGCATAAATTCTCTGTCCCAAGTAAAATTTGCACCCCTCTAAAAAAAATGCCATTCTCGAAATAAAAAAGAAAATAGTTGAATTTTGTATTATAAGGGGATCAAATTTTACATCGCATTGCAGGGGCCATTTTCTTGTTAATGGACAATCGGATTTATCATTGATGAAAATTTTAGTTAGGACACCTATGTGTAAAATACAAATTTTTTCATTCATGCACCATAGCAATTGCAGCAAAATATTCACTTTGGGATATATGGTCTAGTGGTAATACAATGCATTTAGAAGCCACATCTGCCGAGCTTGCGGTAAATTTATATCTACCCAAATGCTGGACTTTGTAATAATTCAAAATTGATGAATGTATGGGAGATATAAAAAAATGTGCAACATCGGAAAAAATTGGTCCTATCAAAGCATACTCATCTTTTGCTTTTTCCGAAATTTCCACGACTTGCATAATTTTGCCCGTTTTCAAAATGACATATGAATCGCGCACAATCTTTGTTGATATTAGCTTATTGCGGATGTAAATATCTTTTATTTGCCCAGAAGATGTAGTGACAGACGATTGAAATGGCCTCATTGGTTTGGGAGATATTTGCCTCTGTTCCATAAGTCTTTTATAAATTTGTGCCATAGGTCGATTTTTATTACGCAACATACCTTTAAGTTTCCCTAGGTAACTTTCAAATGCAAAGCAATTGAAATCATTTACACTATAATTGTTACTTACTGCATCTTTGACTAAATGAAGAAGACAATGGGTATTATAGATTGGCTCTAAATTTGGATATAACCTCTGAGAATCCGAAATAAATTTCTGTATAAGTGTGATTGCAGTTCTACCTAAAGTTTTCGAATACACGCCTCTGCAAACAATGCGCATTGCAGCATGAAAACAAAGAAAATGTTTATATTTTGAGGTAGGTAATAAATCTTTCATTACAACAGGTCCCGTATATAACAAAAAACTTCGGAGCTCTGACGCTTTCCACATATCTATTTCTACAAAAGATCTAGGTTTCCGGTTAAATTCGGTTGGAAAATATGGGGCCATTTTAAGCATTCGACGGCTAGCTTCTGTCCTAAACTTTAATGCGATGGAACATTTCCAAATAGGTTTAAACCAGTATTGAATCATCCTCCGCATAGTTCCCAAACATGACATATGCATGTAATCCAGAATAAATCCAGACACCAGTCCAAAGTTGTTTATTTCAGTTAGGGGCGATACACCCTTGTGGTGTTCCTCGTGCACTTGCATATGAAATCCGTTGTCTGTACGAGATTCACAATTATAATCCAATGGGTATAACATCCTACTCTCAATTCTCCGACCCTTTACGGTACATTTTTCACACGCAAAGTATGAATTGTGAGGTTTATAAAAAAGACCTTGCCGGTGCGTCACAAACCATGTACCTTAAAGAACAGGTAATTTTTTCTCCCTCGTACAAAAACCCATTGGTTGAAAGGTTATTGAATTCTGTAATAAAGTCATTCAAATAATCTTTCAGGCATAGCGGTTTGCTATTTCCTAAAAACAGGGCAACAACAAATGGAGAGAAGGTGTAATTTTTTTTAAAAACTTTAGCTAATATTGGCCAGAACTGAGACCTGGAACTTTTGTATATGGGCAAACCATCAATATTACAAACTAGTTCTATGTGATAAGAATTTTCCAATGTAAATAAGGAAGATCTAATGTCATCATTAAGCAATTGGTGACGTATGCCATTCTCTATCCCAAAATAAAAAAATTCGCCGTTACATTTATCGGCAGACAGCATGGATTTAGAACAAAACTTTCTCTTGGTTTTTAGTAATGTTTTGCTGCTTTTTGGTAACTCCGGATGATACCGTCTCAAAATGGACAATAATGAGGTTAACTGTTTGTGATTGACATTTTCTATCAGAGCCCAATTTCTTAGATCACTTTCGATAGAATGTTTAAGTGGTTCTATTAAAGCATTTTGTGAAATTGTTTCATTGCGCAAGTTGTTTAGTTGTTTTCCTGTTTCTGGTGAAATTGTCTCAATGGATGGAGTAGGTGGGTAAGGCAAATTCGTTTGGCAAAGTACATCGTTACTAAGGGTAGACACACAAGGTAAATATGATTCTATAGGAGATTTACAGATGTGAACCTTAGAATCAGAGAAAACAGGGTGTACGTCGTGTTCTAAACTTTTAGATGAACTCGGCAGCTGTGTTACTAACAAGTGTCTTTTTATGAACATGGATTTTCTAGACCTTGGCATATTTGATAATGAATTTTAAATTTTAAAACTAAATTAGCTATGTAGGTAATAAGAATAAAGTAAAGAATAATGTTATTATACTACAATAAGTGAATAGGTACCTAATCTGCTTGGGTCATTGTATCATGATTATTTACGCCGGTAACACGAGATTTTCGGCCCCCTTCGCGATCCGCTGCTGTGGCCAAGGATGTGCTGATAAAGCGACTAATGTCCTGATCTGAAGTCGTCGGAAACAGCACACGAACGCTTTCTGGGGACAAAAAACAGTAATCAAATAGATGATATATAATCAAATTTAAAATAGCTTACCTAAAACTGCTTTATACAACGTTAGTGATGAGAAATTTTTTTTCCCTTTTCTTCCAAATGCGGAGTATAATAGACTGAGCTCCTTATTCATCAATCTCTTCATAATTTGATAGGTCGCTTTCTTAGGCGTTTCACCTCCTACTAGTGCCAAAATCTTCACCTAGAAAAGTATGAAACAAAAATTGATCATTATGGCTTAAAGAGAGTCAGTTATACTTACAAGATTTTCAAATTCTGTATCTTGCTTAACTTGTTCCTCCAGTTTCATCAATCCCTCTTGATTCCTTGTCGGCAACTCGAAGTGTCTTGAAATTCTGGAAGGCGTAATGGTAGAGGAAGCAATAACGGCGGCAACGGACGATTCAAGCCGTGTCTGGTTAGACTTGATTTCCTTCAAATCGTATTCAATTCCGGCTATTGCTTTCATTAATTTAGTATATCGGTCTTCCGTAAGCGAGCAACGAAGGTTGGATGCAGGGTTCCTCTGTGGTGTAGCTATTGTGACGTCTGAACGTGGAAGAGAAATTAATTGATTGCGGGCATCTGTTTAATGATTTAATACCCTTAGATTTGGGAAGAGAACTGCCAGATTTTACGCGTTGTGCTTTTGAATTTTGTAGTTTTGATGTAGATCGGTACACAGCTGAACTCGATGGAGCTAAAAGATCATAAAATAAAATTCTTACCCATTCTACATCGTATTCATAATTATATACGAATCTTCTTCATTATCAAAATTAGTTACTCAAAAAAGAAGTAGATTTTGTGCAATGCATAACATGAGGTCTGTCCAAGCGCGTCTACCGAGATAATAACGAAAAAGTCTAAACTATTATGTTTTCATTGGGTCACTCAAATTGAAAGACCTATTGCAAAAAGTGTTTAACATTGTAGGCTACTGCTTTTTACGTATTCTACATGGATGTAGCTTTTATATGACGTCCGAAGTAATGTGATTAGACATAAGAGTTGCATTGCAATAAATTGGCAAACTTGAAAATATTAAATTTTACTCTACACAGTTGCAAAGTACTGCCCCACTAGGTTTTTTAAATGAAATTTGTCACTATATAGTAATAATAATATAATAATAATGGCATTTATTAAGCTTCTTCAAAAAATTAAAATAAATAATGGAAGAAAAATGAATCTAAAGCTTAAAGGGGCGAAGTTCAGTTGCCCAAGAACGGTACCGTTCCCAAGCTCTGCTCTTCCATGCTCAGCCCTTACCTAAATTTATGTTTTAATAACTACCCTAAACGTGAAATACTCATCTGTACTCATTTGTTTTAAAGTCTCGGCCACCTTTATTTCATAATTAATTAAATAAAAAATTAATAACAGTAACCTCAATGAAATGTAGTCCGTTTAATTTTAATTTTTTCATGGTTAAGTGAATTTCATTTTTTTAAAAGTATCCAAAAACATAGGTACAAGGAGTTCAATTTTAAAAAAAGTTAATTTTTTTTAATATCTAGGTAACCGGACCTACGATTGCTTTGTCAGTCGCACCATCGTAATCTCAAGAAAAAGTGGTTCAGAATGGAACACACTGTATACGCAGTATAATAGTTACCTAGTTCTGATTTGTTGTTCTCGTCCGAATTAAATGTCAGTGTATCGTCATCATCATTGCCCGATGTATCGTTTCCTTCCTCTTCAAAGGAATCCTCAATTTCTTCGCATCTAACAGAGCTAGAGCCGCTTTCGCTTTCATTGGATGTTGACCGTGATTCTATGACAGTTTCTTGAAGACGTCTCGCTGCAGCAATTGTGTTCCTTGTTCCTTTATAAACGGCGCCCAACTCTTTATAGGATACAGAAGTTTTAGGCGGTTCACATTCTTCTATTGAATGCTTCAATATTGATATGGGTACTTTTGGCCACAAATATATTGTTTTATCATCATTTACAGCCCAGGATGAGGGAATGTGATAAACAGAATTGTCTTTCTTAAAAATAACGACGTCCCAGAATTTCCTGGAAATGAATCGGTAAGCTTTTATTGCAAGCTCCAGGAAATTAGCATACAAGCACAAGACCGAAACAAGCATTTTTTTCCAAATAAACCGAGGGTCGCAAATGTTTCGTTTGGAAGTTACCCTTAAAAGTCTCCAAAATTGCATTTCTTTATAAATTTTTATCTCGAGAACCATAAGGCGTATCAAGAAGGATGGCACGCCCCGTGATAGGATATTGGGTATTCCCTCTCAGATTTTGGAAAATTTTTTCCAAAATTCCTACCCCAACATGGTGCACCCCTTACCGGGGTAACATTCTTATTTCAACGAAATTTGGTATTTGGGGATCTTTTAACATGAAAATATGCCATTAGTTTTTGAAAATTCGAAAAAAATTCGACTGCAATTTTTGGCCGGACAATGAAAGTGACCAGAATTTCACTAAATTTGTTGTATATGTTATGTAGGTATCTAGAAACAAAATGTTGAACGGTTTTTTTAATACGGCTTCTGAAAAGAAAACTACATGCGCATCAGAACATTGCTCCTTCGAGTAGGTTGGAAACTCATAAGTGCGTAATTGCCAACTAGATTCGTAAGTAATTTGAAATGTGGAAAAATCGGAAAGGGCATGTGCCGCATACGCCTTATGGTTCTCAAGATAAAAATTAACAAAGAAATGCAATTTTAGAGACTTTTTTAAGCGTAACCTCCAAACGAAACATTTGCGACCCTCGGCTTATTTGAAAAACAAAATGCTTCTTTCGGTCTCCTGTATCGCCCCATTTATTTTGGCACATCTCAAATGTAACACCCTGTATACTAAATTCCTGACACTTTTAATATTTTACACCTAATCAATATTTATGAACGAAGAACCGTTCTAATACAAATATTTTATGTAGGGCTTCTATACAGTACCTACACATAATGTTATCAGTACAGTTGATATCAAGAATAGTAATTAAGTAATGTGTCCTAATAGATGCTATAGGATACTGACTGCACAATGTTAGCAAGAAGAGCTACAGGTATAATAATGTATAGAAGTAAATGCTCTACAATATAAAATTTGGAATAATTTTGAATTCCTAAATTTATATGTTATTACTATCGATCCGAGTTGAAATCCTAATTTAATTTTTTCTAATATAGTTTTTATTTAGAACGTAGTTCGAAAATAATATTGTCCATAATATTCTAGCTGGTTACATAAACAATTTTGGGCGACACACCCTTATAACTCCATAAAGTTAGAGAATGTGCAAGTATAATGACCGGTTTCTTATGAAAATTAGTTGAAGAACAACATATCTAACAGCAAATCATAAATAATGATTAAATTGCTTATTTCTATAAGAATATAAATGGAAATAATACTTACTTGGAAGGATTTACGGCCATATTGTAGTCTACACAGCACTATTAATACTTAGGTTCCAACACAATGTTTCTTAATATATACGTAGACAAAATCAGTTCAGAGAAGCTTTCAAAAATTAAGTAGACAAAACTCACAAACGATAGTAACTAATGATGGATATATTAACCACGCAACGTAACTGTAAAATAAAGCAGGAAAATATAACTAGATAGATATACCGTAAACAACGAATGTAGACAAGCGGAACTGGCCTACTAGCTACTATACTGCTGACTAGCACTAGAGATAAACAATTGCAATATTTGAAACTTCCCTCACCATTTAACAGGAATCAGGAATATTTGCAACAAACACGTTTATTTCGAAGAACTCTTATTCATTCAAATGCTGAAATATTTCACATACAAAAATAACTCATTATTTTCAATATCCTTTAATAGGTGATTCGTATTTCATTTTAAGTAAACCAGGCGCTTAACACAAATTTAGTGATAGTGCTCGATAAGTTTCAATTTGCAATTTCGCTTTCGTTAGAAAAAGTATGCCTATGTCGATATTACGTCTTTTATAATGCAAAAAAAAATAAATTTATGTGCCACGCGCTTCCCCAATGGTACCGATTCAGGATACACGTATAAAAAAACGAGATAGAAAAGAAATATTAATAAACAATATTAGTAACTGCCTATGAAATTTGATCTTCCATAATATTAAGTTGGTGTCAGACAGTCTATATAGCAACCCCGCACGTGATTGCTAATAAATAAATTCGGTATAAACAGACGTCTCCAATTTTCAATAAGAAAATTTGGATGGATTTCAAAAATAATGGTGGTGTATCAAAATTGGCAATCGGTTATGATTAAGCACACACGAAAGTATCTAATTCCCGAGCTTAATCCAAAATCCACTCTGTTTCATCACATCACATAAATAGAGGCGTAATTAATTGTTAAATTTTGTGATAACAATTGACGTCCCCAACTTGATTTCGAAATGTCCCTGGACCTAATAATAAAATAGATTTGGATCGTTGAATGAAGCCAATGAAGGGATCCTTCATCAACGTTTGGATGTTTTAAACCGTTGTATTAATGAAATAGGTATATCAAACTTTGGATTTTACAATAATTGGGAGATTTTTGAAGGATCTGTGCTAATATGCAAACCTTTTAATTCATAGTTAGCACATTCCCACAACAATAAATAAGAACAACAAATAAAGCCATCGCACAGCGATTGGTTAAAGCGTATTTTTCGTATTTGCGTTACAGGTGATAAAATCAGGTCGAATGTCAGCTACCCTTGGATGTGTTTCATGACCTATTACTTTTTCGTTGTGAAATATTCTCATTTGAAATGATGCTCTGTAATTTCGATTTGTTTAGACGGAAAATGATCAATTGCCTTTATCGAGAGGACAGCAAAATTTTCGAAAAAATCACTCCATAAATAAGAAAGGTACTGGATTGAATTTTATTAGAAGTAGCGATATCTTTGTCAATGACAAAGTTGAGGTACGCTTGTGTGGAAGGGAAATGTATTCGAAATTCTTGTTCAATCACGGTGATTTGTAGCGATGAGTCGCTGATGTTACATGTCTTGATTAAAAACTGCTCTTTATTTAAAAAAATGTTTTTAATAACAACATTTACAATTGGATTAGATATTGCATTGCATACGAGATGTTAACAAGTGACACGAAAAAGGAATTTGTACGTGTTGGTCTAAGAATGCGAAATTTTACTTTTATGTAAATGTTTTTAAGTAGTAGGTAGAAATTTACCCCTAAATAACAAGTTTTCTTCACAGCAAAGTTGGATTTAAATTCAAGGACATCTAGGTAGTACAGTTTTACCAGTGTTAGTTAACAAGGATACAAAGTTTCAAAGCTTATTTTATAATCATTTACCCCTTTTTCGCTTTAAATTAGGTATCAGAAAATTAAACCAGTAGGAAATAAAGAAAATAGAAAAAAAATTACCAACGATAACAACATAATCGAAATTGCTCTTTTGAATATCGTCCAATGATCAATGGAAGTGTAATTAAGATCAATAGATGTAAACAAAATTTGTCTCATCAGTGAAATAATAGTTAATTGCATTCTTATCCTGTAAACATCTCTACTTATTAGAAATCAATTCAATTATCTTAATCTGCCGTCATTATAGGCAAGAAAGACTAAGTACCTATGTAAATTAACATTCCACTTTCTACCCATCAAAAATATTTGGAAATTATTCTTAGGAGGCATCTACACCCCGCGCAAAAACTTCTCTAAAAGTGTCTGTTTTTTCTCAAACAAAATATACCTAATGACGAAAAGAGTTAATATTTATTTAAGGGTGTTAACAAGTAACCTAAATTAAACGATGCCAGCACTTTCTCATGACAATTTTCGTAAACTTTTTCAGTTGCGGCGTCCCGAGCCGTGTCTATTTACTGGTATATAATACACTTTTTTTTAGTTATTGTCTATGTATTTGAGCACAGGAAGGTTCATGCTAGGACTGTATCTAGTTTTTTTTGTATTAAAATGTTTGTTCAAAATATACGAACCTTTGAATAATGTCTAAAATAGCAGTTCTTTGTCATTCTGCAGCTTTGTATTTGAAGTTTCTATTTAATATAAAATTAGATACAATCCTCGATCTGTCCTTAATAAACATAAACGTAATTTTATGTTCTTTAAGAAAAAACAGACACTGCGCGAAACCTTTTAGAGAGGTTTTTGCGGGGGGTGTAGATGCCTCTTAAGTTGTAGGTTTAAATGTTTTCGTTGTATAACATTAGGGTTATTATAATAAAAAGAAGATATCTAATTAATGAAATTTTGTCAACGTTTATGTAAGGCATCATATAAATGAGCAAACACTGCTAGTAAAATTAATTATTTTTACATTTTATCAAGTAGGGCGAGTTGATTTTCCATATCTATTAATTTAAATCATAGGTTTTATCATTAAATAGAAAAGGTATTTACCATTTAAAAGGGCACGATTTCGTAAATTTAAAAAAAAAGGTTTCCGCTTATCTCTAAGTACGGATTTTGAAGATTATAGTTGAAATAGTTTTTCGTACTATATTAAATTTTATGAGTGTAGGTAATAAGACCCAACGTCGAAAATGCAAAATATTTCTAATTGATCAACTTATACAGGATGTTACAAAAATAGTGGGCTGACTATATGCACGCGGCTTCTACGATTAAAAATAAGAAAAAAAGTCTAATTAAACATATCTTCTAAAGTGGCTCGTTACTGAGCTACAGCTACTGGAAATTTTTTTTTATTCAGAACGATAACAATAAACGGATCTTTTAAACTGAAATTATTATAATAAATGTTCAAAATGACCTCCACGGGCAGCAACACACATCTGAGCTCGTCGGATCATGGACTGTCTCACGCGTTCAAAAATTCCTGGAACGTTTCGAATTTGCTGGCATCCGTCTACGACTCTCTGTCGAAGATCCTCAGCATCTTCGACTTGAGTAGAATACACCATAGATTTTAGATGATTAAAGTGCGCATTACCTACTTGATAACGGTCTGATTTCAATTTAGTGATTACCTACTTGATAAAGGTTCCGTTTATTGTTATCGTTATGAATAAAAAATAAAAAACTTCCAGTATAGCTGTAGCTCATTAACGAGCCACTTTAGAGATATGTTTAATTAGACTTTTTTTTCTTATTTCTAGTCGTAGAAGCCGCCTGCATATAGTCAGCCCACCATTTTTGTAACACCCTGTATAACTCAAAGTTGTTGTCTTAATGGAATTTAAACAGCCATTTATAATTGGTAGGGCAATTAGTACCAAAGCTTTTGCACTGTAAGTATCTACCTCTCAATGAAATTATGGGACCATGCGGTGTGGCTTTCTAAGCTTACAAAAGTGCATGCGGTAAGATTTTTCAGTGGATATTGGAATCCCATTTCGTTGGAGTTGGATACTATTCTATCGATAGCCTGTTGCATTGTTCTATTCATTTCTCTCATAGTAAGTGCAGAGTAGAGAATGGTTAAGTCATCTACATAAAGATACGTATTAGAAACAGACCTGGTTAGGGAATTGATTGCAATGACAAATAGTACTATACTTAAAGTAGATCCCTGTCGAATACCGTTCTCTATATTCCTAGAAGCCGACAACGAGTTCTCCATTCGAACACGAAAGATACGATGCTTTTAAAAAAGACGATATAAGTTTTGGAAGCTTCCCCCTTAATCCCCATTGGTGGAACGTTTGTATTACTCCGTATCTCCACGTCATGTCGAAGGCTTTCTCCACATCAAAAAATACGGCAACAGCATGATGCCTGTGTAAAAAGGTCTGCAGCACTACAGTTTGTAGATGCAATTGTAACCAAAATAGCTAGTTTGATTTCCTGAATAAATTTCCACTCAACACAAATTGCAGAAATCACATTTTTTTAAATCCAATACGGACTTATCCATATAGATTTTCCAGTATTGCATTTACATTGGTAGAATGTAGCGCAGCTAATATTGTAAAGAGGCAGGTTAATTTATATTGAACCATGGTTTTACAATACAACGTTGTGAATACAATATTAGCGCTATGTTGAATAAATATTATAGTAACAATATTGGATTAAAGGTGGTAATATTATGCCATACCAATTCTTGGATTATCCATTTAGTGTTTTTCCAGTATTGGATTCAGATTGGATAAATAAATAAATATTGTAGACAGGTCGATCAATTTATATTTAATCTATAGTATAAAAACATCGTTCTGGTTGTCATGAATATAATTTTGGCAGTATATTGATTAAAGATTGTACTAACAGTATTAGATTAAAAGTGGTAATATTATATCGTACCAATTTTGACTTGTCCATATAGATTTTCCAGCATTGGATTTAGGTTGGGGGAATATAGTGCAGCCAACATTGTAAACAAGTCGATTAATTTATATTTAACCAATATTATCAATACAATGTTAGAAATATAATATTGGCACTATATTGAGTAAAGATTGTCGTAACAATATCGAATGAAAGATGATAATACTATATCATACGAATATTGAATTATCTATATACATTTTCCTGTATTGGATTTATATTGGTGGAATATAGTGTAGCTAATGTTGTAAGGAGATCGATTAACTTATATTTAACCAATGTCATATAATACAACGTTGTAAATACAATATTGGTGATATATTGGATAAATATCGTAATAACAACATTGGCTTAAAAGTCGTGATCTATATTGGTCGGATAACGGTTGTACATCAGAAAACAGGGTACGATATTCGAATATGGTCCCAACATTGTGCCAACTGTAAGCCAACATTCGGTTCCACCTGGGCTGTGGCACTCCGGAAGTCACACATATCGTTTTTGATTCAAAGTTATTATACTTGACAATTTGTGTACGTCCACTTAAATAACTATGAAGCCAAGATAGTAGCGGTTCACCAACTCCGATACGATTTAACTTGGAGATCAGTATTCGGTGATTAACTCTGTCGAAGGCTTTAGTGAAGTCGCCATATATTGAGTCCAGTTGAATATCTCCTTCAAGGCAGCAAGCAATATGTTGTTGATACGCTAATAAATTAGAGGTGGTCGAACGATTTGGAAGGAAACCATGCTGTTCATCAATTATTTCCGTCTGAAGTATGGGAAACAGTTGGTCTGTTACTAGCTCATCAAAAACTTTTGAGATGGTAGACATAACAGCTATGGGTCGATAATTCTTGATATCAGCCTTAGACTTTGATTTATAAATAGGTCTGACATAGTTTAATTTCCAAAATTTTGGAAATACGCCTTCATTAATTGATTTTGTAAAAATAATGTGTAAAGGATGACTTAGAACATAGCAGCACCGTTTTAGCAGGAATGCAGGAAGTCCATCTGGACCACAGTTTAAGTTGTCCTTTAATTTACTTAATTTAGTCAAAACATTAATTAATGTAATATTAACACTCCTCACATTAACAGAACTATTGCTGTACGGAGCATGAAAATCGACCATAGGATCAATAATATCGCAACTAGGTAGATACGCATTGCCGAAGTTGTCTGCGAAAAGGTTAACGATGTCAATACCATTTTCAGCATTGGTTGAACCTAAGTGCATATTAGACGGCAGCTCATTTCCATTCTTCTGTTTTCTAACAATGTTCCAAAATAACTTAGGATTGGATTTGATTTTGACTTCTATATGATTTATATGATTTTTTTCTATTTCGGTGTCACAATGATGATTTTGTACAACTGTTTTCGGCCAGTTGTACAAAGACAGTGATTATAGTCGTTTTTTTTGGTAACTCATCTCTTAAGTTGGCAGTTACTAAAGTACAAGTAGGTACTTCCATGTTTGAACTTCAAAATGTCAGTCTTACTACGCTGCCAACCTAAAACTTAACGGCATAAAAAGTGTTCCCAACATAAAACATATTAGTTCTAATGTTCCCTATAGTTTCTGATAATGATTTTTTTAATTAAATTAAAGCACCGAAATAGAAAAAATAGTATGAAAAACGCGTGTTACAATGCTTTATTGTAATACTCCTATCTTGCTGACACTCGTGGCTACGCTTCGCGTCGCCACTCGTGCCAGAAGATAGTCGTATTACAATAGGTCGCATTGTAACACTTGTCTTTCAATATACTATTGTAATCCCTATCAGACAGCTGTTTACAACGTCTTCTTAAATTAGAAAATGTATTATACAACTGCACCGAATTTAAAAGTTTATATTTTGAATGCGCTAATTTTTTTTGAAATAAATGTTCTTTTAATTCCTTAGAATACCAGACGGGATAGCGGTAGTTAGAGTTAGTGATTGTCTTTATAGGAATAAACAGACTAACACCATTATAAAAAAGTTCGTAAAACAAGGTTACTGCATCATCTAAACCCAGAGACCACAATACATTTGTAATCAATCAAAGGAAGCTAAGTAGTAGGTTAAACCTAGATAGTTTCCTTTCGGAAAATCATACCTGTACGTAGTATACTCAAGTTTAGGCTCATTTGTTACTAGACTAAATGACATAGTCAGTGATGGATGGTAAGCGTCTTCAGGAACAAGGCAATCAAAACCACGTTGGACTTCCAGTGAACCAATATTATTTGGCACTGAATTTAACTGTTTTAAGCTTAAGCAATTATAAGATGCGATAAGATCATCAGCACTATTAGTCTTAGTACCGGAAGCTATTAAAACGTTCTCATCGGTTAGTTGCCATTTGACGTTAGGGAGATTCCAATCACCAGCTAATAGGATTTCGGCTTGAGGACACTCTGCACACACTTCTTCGATTGCTTTACAATGGTCGCGAAAATAAACTTCTTTACTGCCAGGAGGTGCGTATAGGCCAGCAATAATAATATAGTGGTTGAAAAAATTACATAGCACAAACACCTGTTCGATATGAGAGTACGAAAGTTCTATTTGTCGAGCCACATGCTTTTTGTTAATTCCAATGAGCGACCACCACCCCTAGATCCAACCTCGTTCATACGATCCTTACGAAAGATATTGAAATACATGTGGATATAACCAAGTTCACCGTTATTGATATTATCATTTAACCAAGTTTCAGTAAAAATTAGGAAGTCTAAATCAATAGTTGGAATAAAAGATTTTAACAAGTTAAGTTTAGTTCGTAAACCTCGCACATTTTGGTAAAAACATTTATCTGTTCTGTTTTTGGGGTTTTGTTCAGTTTTTTAAGGTAATAATTTTAGGAACGCCTTTGATATATTTTATAGTAAGATTAGCTTCCCCCTTAGATTGTCTTTCCTGTAGTTGCTCGCGTAGTTTGCGGATGTAGTCGCGTTGCATTAGCGTTTGATCGTTTCTTATTTGAATATTACTATCAGATTTTATCTTTACTTTGTTTTTAAGAATATGTAGTACTTCAACAGCTGATTGTAAGGATACCTTAATTGGACGAGCTTTGCCAACCTCGCGAATCATACCTAAACGCATTATTCGAATGGCATCGGGTTTGACTTCTTGCACTTGACTAATGAGCTTAAGAACAGCTTCCTTATCATGTTGATTTCGCGAGTCATTGGTTATTGATATTAAACGTTAGTGTATTCACTAATCCCGCCGTTTGTATCCCTGCTCTTCATGGTTTCTTCTGTTTGTAAACCCAAGTAAGGCTCGTAAAGCAGAGTTATCTACGAAACTTCGACAAATCATGTATTAAAGTTTCTTGAATCATTCGTTGTGTTTTATTTACTTGAAAAAGCTCAAACAACGCCAAGACCCAAGCCGCGTTGTGTGGCGTAGAAGTTCGACCGCGGTACTATCCGCGTTCAGGCATAGGTAATGTTTAAAAGTAACTTAAATCGCATACATCAACGTACATAATTATGAGCATATACCTTACACATCAACTTTTCTGTAACATTAATTATCAGGTTGTATTAAATACACTTGAATAATTAAAGTGTTTTTTTACAGTTGACTTGATGCGTCTACTGATTATTACTCGTGTAGTGTAAGGTATTATAGATGAGATTACGTCCCCAATTAAACAAAATAGTTCGATCGAAGTGTGGTAGCAAACCGACAAAGGACATTTTCCTTTTGAATGTGCGTTGCAAGTAGCCAAACAAAAATGCTAGAAATGCAGTTCCCGACCTCCATTTAAGGGGGAATATAGGGGATCAGCGCGTGGATATTGCAATCTCGCAGACTAGACAAGTGTTTTGTTTAACTATGGTCGTACCTACTTCAAAAATTTTACTCTCGATCGGACTAGTGGATGTGCACGTGTACCACATGGGTATTCGTATAATATGGCGTGGTTTTAACGACAGCGCATGATAATTAAGTGATACTTAATTGAGCACAGTCAACTTGTCACCGAAAATTGCATATGGATACATCATTTAGGGTAGTTTCATTTTTCTTGTTGTATGGGTTGGTACACTAATGTTAAATTAAAGTTTTTGAATTCTCCCCATCTCCGCTCACGCTGCCATCTTTAAAAAAATTACTAAATGTTTCCCATTTTTCCGATAAAGCTCCTTAAGCGATGAATATCTAAAAGTAATGCACTACAGTTTTCACATTGACTTTTTTATATGCTGTCAGGAAACTTTAAGAGGTTTACAGAGTTACCAAAAAATCATCTGCACGTGGAGATACACCATTTCTAATTCTACAATTAAAATCACCTACGGAAATTATAACAGCCCAAGAGCCCACGACGGCCAGACTTTCGTCATTTTATAAAAGCTAAAAGTTTTTCTGTGGATGCACAGGTAAGAACGATCAGCGAGTATAGAATTTGAGTTGTGGTTACTTACGCAGTTAACAGGTAGTAAAGGTGTATAAAATGGTACATCAAATTTGTTAAAGTATAAGGCTCAAATTTTCTATATTTTCTTCGTATTAACATTAGAAATTACGTCATCCATTGCCCGACACTTAGTATAGTTATAACCCCCTGCTAGACACCCCTAAACTTTAAAAAATTATAATTGTACTTTCGTTATAGTATAAAAGCTGAACTTTATATATGTTACTTGGGGACCTATAGAAAGATGTTACCTCCATAGCCGGACAGTTTTAATGATTTCTACATTTTGCCAGACACGTTGAAAGTCTGCTATAGATGCGAGCGCGAGGCGACAACTGTTCACGTGAATGCGAGTGAGACAGCGCGTTTAGCCTACTGCGATCTTTTACTGCGCAGCATCTGTCGTTCACATGGTATTATATTATGTACACGTTTCTAATATGTTTTATTATTGGTACTTCTGCAGTTTGTGTAATAAGCTAAATATCGTACACCCAATTCAATACCGCCGTAAGTCGGAATATTTGCATTTACAGAAATGAATAACTAAGAATTAGTAAAACCGTTTTTTTCGGTATTCAAGTAAGTAAAATTAAGTAGTACGTAAATGAAATTTTGGTTTTTTACGTTTTATATTGCCTTTATTTCAAAACAACTTTCATTTTTTTTTTTATTTTTATAATTTTTATACATTTGTAACATTTGGCACTATTGAACGAAAATAAGTACATACTTTTGCGGTCATAAGTGGGAAAGTACATCTAAGTAGGCGCTAAAGCAAAGCAAAAAAAACACAACTTTAAGGTTCGTCCAGTAAGTTATTGCGCTAAAAAGTACAGGTGTACCCCCTAGTACGACAAGGGTTAATATTATTTTCTTTTCTTTATGAGAAACCAAAGAGGTGATGAAGCAACGGCGTTTTGGAAATCGACGGAAGAGGCGACATTCGAGACCGTGACTTGACAGTGTTCAGCTCACGCGATTTACTATTTTTGTTTTTGATGTTTAATAAATTTATTATTGGCGTTATAATAAATTGCGTAGGTACCAATAAGTTTCACCATATGTGTATTGGCTAATTCACTAACGTTTTCATTTATCAAGAGATATAAACCTTATGGGATTGCCCGATTTCCTATTAATATTTTAATACCCTCACAGAGTTAGTTATTAGGGGAATTATTTAGGGCAGCTGAGCTTAAAGCTTAAAGGTACGAACGAGCATTTAGTTGAATTAAAGCTTTTACAAACGTATTTCCTTTAAGCGCATTCCAGAAAGTTTAACAGTGGCCAACGAATCTACGCGAACCTTTTTCTATACTGATCCATTTAAATGTAACCTCAAATAACTGGCAACGACATTCGCTTACTCCGTACGGTAGAGAAATTACCAAATCGTATTTCAGATTGAACTGCTTTTATAACAAAGAAAAACTTTTATAAAGAAAGTTAACCCGATTGAACTGAGCCGCTGCTTGTATTGACAGCATCGTTCTTTTTACCAAAATAATTCACTTAAATCTAGAAACATGCCAGATATAAGAAATAAGTGAAATAAGACTGTTAACGTAATTGGGGAAGTAAGTTTATGTTTCGTGAATACAGTACAATTTCAGGATTAGACAAGGCGACATATTTGTTTTTTATACGCGTTGTAAGTCATTGGGGAAAAATTTTAAGTGTTTATAGCGAGATTGCGAAGGTAGGTAATAAGATGTTGACTTGGGTTATCCCTTGAGATGCATAAGTTGGGGGGTAAGTAATATTTTATTAGTTTGTTTAAGGTATTATAACTTACAAGTCGGCCTGAGGGAATCCACTATTTGCCTATTTTACATCATTGTCCCTCGTACTGTAAAAATGCGACCTAGAATAGCACAAGAGAGGTGATATTTTCTTTACTCTTTGACTACTTTTAAGTTGACTCATGTGAAAACTCAACCGTACGTTCTAAAACGGGAATGTGGTTAGTATAACCTAACACTTGTAAATAATAAGATGAGTTAGTATCATAAAAAGAGGAAAATGTAGTGTAACGTTTCTAGATTTATAGAAGAGGTTTTCTTTTACATGGGCTCATTTGAATTTTAAGGTAAGTAGACTTACGACTGTTTAATAATATCCATATAACTTCCTAGTTAGAAGATGAAGGTGCAGATTTTTGTTTCTCTTCCCTTACTATCCCTATGTGGAAAGCCAGTATTTTAACAAGCCAATTAGTTGTAGTTTATTTTCTATTTAATCTAATTACTGTGTAAGCGGATTTTATGCAATTAACTTTTTCACCCTGTTAAGACCGTGGTTAATTTAAGTGACCCTATCACACTAAGACTCGTATAATAGCATCCTAGATGGCAAAGAATGCGAGATTAAGATTATATTACAATTTTCATGACAAACTACATTGGTTATGCCATCATAATATCCATAATCTTTTAGGCCGTTTAATTACTATCACACCAAAAAATGTGTAGTTTCTGAGACCTTTTCTAAGTACAGCGATTTAACTACATCAAATCAAGTATCCGGAAATTGTTTATGTCATGTATCATGTTGGTTTAGTTTACGCAAATTCATTACTTTGTATCGAATCCACTCGATTTCCGTGCTGCTGGTGCTTCGATCCCTTAGATTTGAATTTTCGCCTCATATGATATATGAGACGTTACAATTTTCGTGATAAATAGTTGCTGCTGAAATACAAGAAATTTAACGTAATTACTTTATTTCGATAGTGCGCTATATGGTTTATTTAAACCCATTTGTAACGTTCAATTAGGGTCAAGTGGGGGAATTGTAAACGGTTTTTGCTAGTCTGGACAGTATATTTTCATAAAATATGGAAATGTTAATTTTTCGAAGTTAAATTATAAAAACAACGTTATTTGATGTCTTTTGTTTCACGTTATGCAACTATGAAATGTTAAAAACGTGACTTTATTTGTTTAAAAACAAGTTTACAATTACCCCATCAGTTTACAAATACCCCCAAGTCTTTGGGGTAATTGTGAACACTATTTTAATAAACTATGAAGGCAAATGAAGTAAAACTTCGGGGAATTGTAAACAAATTAGGTAGCTAACTAACCATAGAAATTTAACAGACTAGATCGTTGTTTACAATTACCCCTAATCAATAACTAAAGACATGTTTTAATACAGATATTTTATTTTGAAAATGCCTACCTACTTCTTTTCATTTACAGATACATAACCTGGAAAAACATAAATTAGCTTGCGTTCACGTGATTCAATTGTAGGTTGTGGTAGCATTGCTTTTATTGCAGAAAATGGAATATTTGAAATGTCATTTTCAATTATAATAAATTCAGTGTTAATATTGTTAACACTCTTCATTCCAGTAACACAAAATTCTTCTTTTCCCACTAAATTATTCACAACACACAGGTAAGTATAGTGAGTTTTATTTCTTTTCCCACCTACAAAGTCTGCTAGCACATATGAACCTGGAACGATCTCATTATAATTAGGTGGTTCGTAGTTTACCTCAGGTGTATTTTCCATTTCCATTTCAATTATGAATTGTTCTTCAGTATCGTCATCGGTGTTATCCTCGTAGATATCCTTACTTTTATCTACTTGACTTGGATTTACTTCCTCTAATTCTCTTGACTTCTTGGTTTTTTTTACATTATCTGTATTTTTTGTGTTCTCTTTTTTGCAAGTGAATTTTTCTTATCTTTTTTTTCTTCAGCTTCTATCAACCTTTTCATTACTTCTTCAGAAGTTAAGACCTCCCCATAACTAAACTGGGTTAGTCTTCGAACAACAGTAGATTTGTTTTTATTCGTATCAGGTTTTTGAGCTTGGTTTTTTTTTTCTAATACTGATGAAAATATTTCCACTACGGTTCGGGGATTATTCAAAGGTTTCATTGGGGAAGGTTCAGTTATTCGTGTTGATAAATCCATTGCCACATTTTGAACTTCTGGGCTTAAGCAATCTTCAATTCTTGATGCTGAAATAATAGTTTTTGTAGGTGTTGAATGCATTACAAGTTCTTGCGTGCCGCTAGATGAAGTGGATGGTTGTGAATTCCACATATTAGTATTAGACACAAGAACAGTATTTTTTTCAGTGTTTTCAGTAGATGTAGATGGTGTTTGGTGCTCGATATTATTTTGAGGCAAGTTATTGGTCTTCTCAATCTCTGTACTTGTGCACCGTTTTGCATGTTTGTACTTCTGAAGGTCTACGGGATCGAATAAATTTTCTGGAAATTTTGCTGGGTCAATAGGATATGTTCCAGTAGAGACAAAGCCACTAATAATATTTTTTGAAAGCAATGATTCTCGCAGCACTTCTCCAAGGAAAACTGCAAATTGTGCCTTGCTGAGACGACCAGTTCCTTGTCCAACTTGCGTCTTTCCATATTGCACCAATTTTTTATCCCACTTTACTTTGATTGGTCCAAACACACATTTGTCGAGGGGTTGGATTCTATCAGTCAAGTGAGAGGGAAACCGTACAAGCTCTATTTTATTATTCATAGCCTCTTGTATTATTCTTATGCTATAATGACTGGCATGGCCATCATACATTAAAACTGCAGCTTGTTCATGGTTATTGTTGCGAATGCTGTTTACATGAGGTATAAAACAATCTTTGAACCAGTAAAAAAACTGTGGTTCTTCCATCCACCCATTAGAAGAAGCTGCATATCGGGTTCCAGGATAAGATTCAGCAGATGTCCATCGCGCCTGCACAGCAGCCCCCTTGAAAACGATTAACGGTGGAAGAAAAAAGCCATCAGCTGATACGCAAATCAGAACGGTTGTTGATTCACGTCCGGATCCTCCTGATATTCTACACAGGGCCTTGCCTTTTTCCCCGAGTGCTCTTAGTCGGCTGGGATCATTGGCAAAACCACTTTCGTCGCAATTAAAAACAAATTTAGCATTATCCGCTCCCTTCAGATCATGCTTGTTGTAAACTTCCTCTAATTTTGAATAAAAATCATAAACTATTGCTGGGTCACGAGCCGTTTTTCGGCATTTTTGTAGATGTTCAGGCTTCTTTAAGCTAATATTACTATTTCTCCTCATGAAACTTTGGTACCAGTCCTCACCTGGTAAACTATTATGAAATGGATTCGGTATATCATTTGCTTTTACATATTCAGACACCAATTTCTTTAGTTCTTCCTTATCACAAGGAAAGCCAATTTGTGCCCGAGCTATTAAGCATGTCGCAATTTGCTTTTCAATATCGGGATTAAGTACTGGTGGGCGACCTGCACCCATTCTATCTAAGGAAACTTTTCGGCCCTTCATTCGATGATATATAACCGAAATAGGAACCCCATATTTATCTTGTGCTTGGCGATATGTGGCATTGCCATTTTGAATATCATTTACAGCATGCTCGATATCTGCTACAGAATAATTAGGTGGCTGTCTTTTTTTTATATATGTTCTAGGCATATTGACCTGAAACAATTGCCTATTTAAATAGCTTACAATGCTCAGAACTAGCATGAAAACTAAAAAAAAGTTGAAAAAACAATTAAAAAATGAAAAAATTTAAGTTTACAATTACCCTGTATGTGTTGTTTACCATTACCCCATTACACAAAAATTAGGGGGAAATGTAAACATACCAATATTTTTCCTCCTAACCCATAAATTTTCAATAATATTGATTTTACATGATTCTCAATACATTTAACTATCAAGCGATAATGATACTTTTACTTACCAATGAATGAGTTCAAAGACACAACACTTTTGTTAAATCAACGTAAAACCGAAATTCACTTTGCGAACAGGTGGTTTGTAAACTACACTATGAATGGGGTACAAAGAGACTGAACATAGCCGCAAATGCACCAATGGGCAGCAGACATTACAGGAGTACCAGTGTTGTCAATAGCACATAAAAATAATGTGGTTTAACAGAGTTGCCAATGGTGTTTACAATTACCCCTTGTTCACAATTCCCCCACTTGACCCTATTTAGTCAAAATTATTGTCATTTTTGTAGGAGACACTAAAATGCTACCCTAAAAATGTAACAAAAAAATCATATCACTGCGATATTTGCGTTACTATTGACGGACGGAATTTAAGTGATAAGAGTGCCATTTGAAAGTAGAACCCGCAAATCTTATAGTAGATAGGTACATATTATTTACATAACCTACTAATAAAATAATGAATTCAGACACATCTTCGGAAGATGTTTTGTTACTTGGCAGCAGAAATGATTCATACCATTATACACCAAAAAAGAACACTAAAACAAGTATAAATTGTGCTGAATTCTTGTGCAGGTAAAGCGCATTTTTGTTAACTGAAATAGGGTAGTATGGGTTATAAGGTAGTACCTGCCATGGTATATTTATCGATGTTTACTTCCTTGGTAGATAATGAATGGGAGCGAAATAATTTTGGGATGATTGAACAGGTATCAAAATTACTCGCAGACAATCACAGCTTCAAGGAGAGCAGGATAAAGAAAAAGAAACTGCCATTCGATGAAACACCCGATAATGATACAACTTTTATTGGAAAACAAAATTTTATAACGAACGTGCATAATGTTATATGTGATGTGCACATTTCAGAAATTTCAAAAAGAAACTGTTTACATTAATGAATTGAAGGACTTTAAATTGTTTTTCAATAAGGAACTGAAGGACGATGAAATTAACGAGTGTGTGGAAGGACTCATGGTGAAGTATAAAAATGACATTGATATTCAATATTTTAAGGATGAAGTTCGCCATTTCCTTAAATATATAAAAGAAGAAAACATCTCTGATCCTGTTCAGATGTATAAAGTATTACTTGACGGACTGCAATCTACATTCCCTAATGTGGAAACTGTTGTCACCGCTCCGCATCCGTGGGACACGCTGAAAGGGAAAACAAAAAAAACAAAACGAACACAAAGGAAAATCTGGACAAACACGTAGCCTGGTTACAGCGGTGATCAAAGATCTGTTGCCGGCCGCTCGTCGGTGTAGGTCGAGGTCAAACTAAAAGTGTGCAAAAATCCCAGGCGCCAGAAGCTGTATATAAGGTAACAAACAGATCGTGGATGGTTCTGCTTCCGCTTCCAAAGCAGACGAAACTGGCTGAAGTCAGACTCAGGAACACTAAATAGAAATAAAAGAAAGTAGGAAAGACAAAGTAGGCGAAGAAAGAAAGGTGCACAGTATTTATTTATTCAGTAGTCAATGTAAAGTTCTGAAGAGATAGATTAATTAGGAGTAGTGATAAAATTGGTTTTGTATTTCACAGGACAACAAAATTAGGTGGTGCGAGAATTATACACACACAAAATTATACCTGACGGCAACAAGAATAGTATAACAAGGTTTAGTGCCAGTAGACATATACCGGTCAATGTTATTGATCAAAGTTAAGGTTTGCAGGTTGCCGTGGAAAGATCTTTCGTCGAGACGTGCAATTATAGTGCTGCAGACAGACAGCAGTTATTCAGTAACAGCTAACTCTTGTTTTGGTCTTACAAAATTTAAATTAGTTAAAATGAATCACCGTGAAGCGGTAGTTGTATTGCACCTGACAATTTTTTACTTGAAAGTTGAACTACAAAAGTAGTTGTCAAATATTAGTTTTACACAAATTATAATTATAAACAGCCAACAAATTATTGACAGCCAACTACCAAAAATTGACATAAAAAATACCAGAAAGTTATATTTGCAACGTTCAATTTTCTCCCTCTAAAAAATTGACTAAAACTTGTACTGATTGTAAATAATCGAACGTTACAAACGAGATTTAATTATAAATATTTTGCTTTAATAATCTCCCTTTGTTAGAAAATGAAGGACGTGTTTGTCTTTTTTACACTGCGCCTGTCGCCTGTTACCTATTGTAAACTCCAGCGAAGCAAATGAAATCTGTTTTAATTAAACACATTGTATGTAACGATTTCCAATAAACCCTGGTGGTTTCTCTTCTGGATGTATTATGTACTGTTATATACGTTCTTTAATCAAAATTTCGTCGACCAAAATATTAATATCAGGGTTCTTGTAAGAAATCTATAAAATTACATCGCCCTCAACACGCAATTTCTTAATTATTTCAAAGGCTTAGGTCATTGCGTTCCTCGAACTCGTGAAGGTAAACACCGTTAATTTACGGAGCTTTGTATAATGAAGTTGGTCCAGTTAATGAAATTGCTTCCTTATAACGCTTCATCATGATGTTTTCGTGAAATTAGAATTAATAGTAGACGCATCTCTTATATGTACAATTGACATTTAATTCTAATGGCTGTAGTGTATGGATGAAGACAGTTGCCCTTATATTATGTAAGGTACTCACTGTTATCAGTAAATTGAAATTATCCTGGAAATTGAGAGTTTTATTTCTTATATTTCTACTTCTAAGCTCATCAGAAGCCGTGTATGGTTTCCCTTCGTTTATCACGTCATGGATGGGATGGAAAGAATGTCATGTAGATAAGAAAATACTGTGCATGAGTAAAAGGAAGAGATTAAGAGTTTATTTCCTTCCGGACACTAGATGACATATTTTTCTAAACTTTAGAAAATAAGAAGCTTCGTAAAGCATTGAAGTGCGTGATAGTTATACGTGGGCTGGAAGTCCTCAATAGTAGCAGAGGACTACATCGATGATTCTTTAAGAACGAAAGTCGAAGTTTCCAAGAAAATAATGATGTCTCCGAATTAACTGGTACCTGTATATAGTCTTCGGCGTCCAATGTAATAACTTCCAATCATTCCATTTCAAAATCTATTAGGTAATCAATTAAAGTCGGCAATTCCAGGTGTAAGTATAGGAAAAAATGCCAAATACAAAAAAAGATGTGTCTCGATGAGCTGTACAAAAAAGTCTCACACTTTTTGCGTCGGGTTCAAAGTAAAGGCGTCAGAGGGAAATACAAATATAGTCGGAAATTCGGAAGTTTTATAAAAAATTGACATATTTGACCGCCCCTCCCACCTTTAAACCACGGGATCTCGCTGGTAGACATGACGATTTCTACTTGGATAGATATGTATTAGGATACGTTAGACAAAAAATCAGTCATGCATCTAAAACTCACATTTGTCTGTAGTGAGCTCTTAAGACTCTCATTGATTATAGCAGTTTCTATTCTTCACTACATATGGGTCATAAACTTCAGGGAATCCCACTATTGCATTTTAAGAATAATCTCAATTGTTATAGGCAAAACAAATTCGGAGGTCGATCCGAAGGGAGCAAGAAGGGGCGGAAAATAATTGTCCCCTGTAAACAAAACCACGAAAAGGACGTGTTATAACTGAAATCGAAGAGCAGAATATCAGAGATTATTGCACAGAAAGACCATTCTGCACGTCGACAATGATTCGTGATAATTTGCATCTTCCGTGCCATACCAGGACCGTAATAAGAAAACTACATAACATAGGTATTCACCGCCGCATTCCAGCGAGAAAAACTTTGATTACTGAGGAACATGCATGCCGTCGACTACAATTCTGCCACGATAACATCGCACGCGATTGGCAACTGGTGATTTTCAGCGATGAGAAAACGTTTTGCTCGTCTGAACATGTCAAAAAACTTTATGGCGACCAAACAACACACGCTATAACGTGGAAAACCCCTGAACGTAGTGGAAGAGGTTACTGGGGTTGGATGAGCCAGGCCGGTCCGGGAGAACTGGTGCTACTAAGTATGTAAGTGCGCGATTCACGGGAGAAGGGTATGTAGCTATTTTAGAAGAAGTTATGCTGCCGTCGGTTAGAGCGCTTTATCCAGAAGGAGACATTATATTTGTTCAAGATTATTCTCCCATACATCATGCGCGCGTAGTTAGGGAATGGTTCCAGCAACACCCTGAAATCCACACTTTAGCGTGGCCGGCAAAATCTCCGGACCTTAATCCCATTGAAAATCTTTGGTTGGGGTGATGATATAATCATCCGAAATGAAGATGAACTTCACCAAAATGTTATGAGAACGTGGAACAATTTACGGTTAAACAATGTGTGCGAGAGACTAGTTCATTCAATGCCGTCTCGTATTCAATTCATCGCGAGTAATGGTTATTATACCAAATATTAAATTAAAGAACCTTTGTATATATGTATATTTTCCCCTTTTTGAATTGCTTTTATTTATTTATTTATGTATATACTTATTATGTAATGTGTAATATTTTTAAAAGTTTATTTTCAAAGGAAGGTGTAATTCAACATTTTCAACATCAGAAAAATTGAACTGAAAAAGATTTATTTTTTAATATTTGTTAAGTAAATTACCCTTCCCAATGTTAAATGAGTCAATTTAAATAAATATGCCATAAAAAGGTTACAGACTTGCGAATAAATCGAAGATTTTGCCTCCCGCATTCATATAGTAATCTTACAATACCTATACGGCTTTTAATTATAAAATGAGTAGGTAACCGTTAGTAGTAATAAATAAACCTGTTTTTAAGGAATCCTGAAATGAAAGAAACAATTGCAGTTGTTCAATTTCGCGCATTGAGACTGAAGGTATTTTGACGAAACATATTGTGAAGTCAAAAAAACTTATTACGTAATTTACCACCTAAGCAAAAAATAGTGGTTTGGCTGTCGGACTAATATAACGCTAGCGCGAAGTCTTCGCCTCGTCAAAATACCTTATAACATGTAGCAATCGGACATGTTTCTTAAGTTGGAATCTCATATTAGTCCTATTGGTGTCTCTTTTGTTAGGAGTACATTTTCAAATGCAAACATTGAAGCAGGTGTAAATATGGAACTTTTTAAAAAACTGAGAGGGTATCCAAAATGCAGTCTTTGAACCGAACTTATGTATTATTATTCGATTAAGTAGCATTGGCCCAGCATTTGGCTTTTGATAAACCGCATGATAAGGTAGTCGGATATGTTGACTTACGCTCATTGGGAAAAACAAATGAACATGCTAACCATGTACTTGTATTTACGGTTCAAGGACTTAGAAAAGTACGGAGACAACCTGTAGCTAAAAAGGTTAATAGCATACAATGAAACGTTTGTACCTGTTGGTAAGATATCCCAAAGTAACAGACCGTATGCTGTAATATGGCATGAAGCCATAAGTAAGCGCAGCAAAGAAGATATAATAAGCACATTTTATTCATTTTTCAAGCGGAAAAGGGACGCCACAAAAGTAAAAATTTGACTCTACAATTGTGCAAGCCAAAATAAAAATTGGCCACTCTTTACATTTTTAATAAAGATGGTAAACTCAAATGAAGTGTCGGCCACAAAAATTATATTCAGTTATTTCGAACCGGGTCATACATTTATGTCGGCGGACAGTTTCCACCACCAGGTGGAATTGTCAATGAAAAAAAAAAAAAAATTATGACTAATGATTTTGCTGAAGCAGTTGGAAATGCGTACCTAGGTAAAGTAGAACTTAAGAAAATGAACCGTGTGATTTTTACAACTGGGAAGACTTAACCTCACAACAAAAATTAAACAAAGATCCGCATCGTATTTACTTAGCTGATATTGGGCAAGTAGTCGCCACTCGCGGACAGATCGTTTTAAAATATAAATCATCGTTTGCGGAAGAAGATTCAAAAACACTAGATTTTCTTATGAAGACCATACTAAAACGCGAATACTGACCTTAGTAAAAAAAAATATTTAAAAAGTAAATCCGCACAATTCATTTAGTAAATAAGTAGATTTAAAATTCATATTACGAACTGCTTCAAATTATGAAATGAAACGTAATTTTTACTCAAAGATTTTTATAAACTATAGCGACGGAAGAAATGCAGTACCTTCCATACAATTAAATAGCACCTTTACCTGTGTAGAGTTTCGGTATTCGCACCTAATGACCATTGTATACGTATATACATACAATGGTTTATGCCTTACTAACCTATCGTACCACATTTTATATCTGTGATACGCGGGCATAAAGTACCACTTTATGCCCTAGGGCATTAAGTATCACCATAGTAACTCATTTATACTTAATGACAAAACAAACAAAGATTTGCAGGTCGTTGAAAACTAGAAACGTCAATTATTAATTGTCAGTACCTACTAAATCACAAGATTGGCCTTATTTCGTATAGTTTCTGGAACTTCTTCCTCATTCACGATGAATTGAATTATTTAAAATTACGTTTGACGTTTGGATGGTTTCAATCACATTAACAAATTCGGATCACGCATACTCGATCAAACATAATGAATTATTTTGTAAACGAATTTTGACGAAGAAAACTATTTGTAAAACATAAAATTGTGTATGTACCACGGGCATAAACTGATGTTTATACTCTCGGGCCATAGGCACTCGAGCTTTTTAACTCGTCGCCCTCGAGAATATAAACATCACTATTATGCCCTTAATACATAAATAACTATTACGTCAATAGAATGTAATATTTAGGAGTAACAAAGTTTTTATTTTTTAAAACGGTTCATACATTTTTTTCATATATTTTATGTAGGTATATTGTTACCTACTTATCAAAAACAATTTAATTATAATTAATTACATTATGTACATTGCGGAAGATGTGTTAGATAAACATCACGAAGTTTCTGTTGTCTACACCTTCTACACCGTACTCCTTTATAGATGCCATTTCGTTGTAGCTTGAATTATAATACAGTCGCTAAAATGTAGAATGCAACTGAGAGTTTTACTCTTTATCCAAGATTGGAATATTTCCAATCTCGGCATGCTGTTTTTGAAAAGATGTTTTCATATCAAAAACATGTGCAGTCAATTCTTCCGAAAAAGATAAGATTCTAACTTGGTGCCCTCGTCGCTTACTATAAAACTAGAAGCGCAAAAGTAACATAGCTACTCGAAAGAATTCAACGCGACTGACTCTTGGCACAAATCCACCAAGAAATAATGTCTATCTGCCTATCTAAAAATACGTACGACGTATGTATTGAAAACCAATTCAAAATTAATTTCGATGCGCCGAACGGCACGTTTTAGAAGGATGCAAAAATGAAAATGAATTGTTGACATCCAATTTAAACTTACCGTCGGAATTAAACGAAAACAGAAAGTTATTAGAAAATTAAATTTGTGCCGGCGACTCGCGTTAGTGGGGGTCTATCAATGTGTTTGGCGTAAAGCGTATCAAATAAATTTAACGCGTACACGTCGCCATTCCGGTAATTGAAATACATATTTTTGAATGAATAAATAAAGCTCATAAGTGTCGTATTTAATGGTAAACAGTAAAGTAGAGGGTATCGTAAATGAGGCATGAAATATTTTACGAGAGATAATATGACTGTAATGCGTTCACAAATTGGGTAGCACTTGTCATCACGCAATGTTAACCTCAATCATCTTCACTTTAACCCGCGTCCAAATTTGATATACATCTAAATTTATGTCGAGCACGTATGTCACGCTATTAGATTTGAGCAAATTAAATTCTTTTATTTGAATGTATGTTCGGTGATTCACTTAACCTCGATTTTATTTTATGTTTTCCCCGTAGAAATATGTAAAAAGACGGCGAATCTAATTACAACAAATTTATGTTTTGAGTTTTCTGATTGTTTGAGAAATCTATACTTTTCAATTGTAATTTCGGATGGTAAGAAATTTGAAAATAGAGGTCACGTGACAACCAAATAGGGGAACGTGGGGAGGGTTGATAGGTACCCGTTTTCTGAAACACATTTTTCATATGAAAATTATGCATTAAAAATTATGAAATTTGGGATAAACATAGAATAATACTTCGAAATCATTCTATATGAATATCAAAGCATATATTCAATATAAAACCTGTCAAATCTATTTTTTTTATTTTTATCTTTGTATCAAAGCTCCCTATACATGGGAGGTATGATACGGGCATAAGGGAGGATTGATACAACATTCTGAAAATACAGTTTTGTTGCCATTTTTGTTATACCTAACACGAAATTTGTAAAGTTTATGGGAAAACTTAACTTGCGGTTGACTCTTGCAGTACCTCCTACACTGCAGGGATGAGGCAATTTTACAGCATCATCAGCAGGTACCATCGAAACATCTTCAACGGCTGGGAAAACGAAATGGTAACCGGGTTGCGAACGCCTCATGAAGTTAACAAGGTTCAATGTCCCGGACCTGCCCAACGTAATATTTACGGGATTTCTTTGTGAGAAATTTCACCAGAATGAAATCATCTTTTGCGACTATTCCATTGGCAAAACTTTCTTCATCTAGGCTTTCTGTGATTTTAGTTTCTATATCGGTTAATTCGGAAGAGCCTGTAGATGAAACCGTTGAGAAACATTCCGAATCAGAACATTAGTTAAACACAATTTTTGCTTTTTTTTATTGACGGCTTTGTTACGGATGAGAAAACCCGTTTCTTGGCGGATTTTAAATCTTTTTTTTCACGTCTTTTTGAACAATCTTCTTTTATTCTTCCAAGTTTGGCGTGTCTGTAAGAATTTTTGTTCTGGTAGGTTTTCGTTTGCCTTGTGTTTTTCGAGGTGGAGCGCTTGGATACGGACGCACTTCCTCTGGTGTCTTCAAAGATGTGACAGCATTTTTTGGTGGAGTAATGTGGGTTGCTTCTCCTGTATTTGTATCTGAAGTGGAAGGTCCAGCAATATCTTCGTCTTCGTTACCCGGCTCATTGGGGACAAGGTTTACAGCTTCAACTCTTATTTGCTGATTTTCTATACCAGTATTGGGTCTGTCAGGCACAGAAGCAAAAGCTAAATCAGCATGGGAAAATATGTTTGGATTGTAGGGACAAATTCCCCTATGTTCAAATCCCTTGGTAATATTTAAAGGAGTGAAAGCCCTTTGGTGGGCTCGACCTGCAAGTGTTGGTATATTTTTCAAATTTATTGTCTTTCCAGGATTATTAACCATGAATGAGTCAGACTCCTGATTGAAATAGGTCTTGAAGGGTCCATACACATACACATCGAGCGGTTGCAGCTTATGACTAGTGTGTGGCGGTAGAGTAAGGAGAATTATTCCATTGTTCTTGTAAACGTCAAGTCCATTCGGAGACATATGACTGTTATGGTTATCTAAAATGAGCAGAACTTTGTTGTCCAAGGAACATTTAACAAATTTAATAAAATGCGTGAGATATTTCTCAAAACTCTCCTCAGTCATCCAACCACTGGCATGTGTTACAGCTAAAGATCCTTGGGGGGAGGGGGGGGGTACCTGCAGTCATATTATCTTGAACATTTTTCCTTGGGAAGATGAAAAAGGGTGGCACCGAATTTCCTGTAGCATTGGCAGCACAACAAATAGTGACAGTAGTTCCTCGCTCTGCTGAAGTAACTTTTGCTAAAAAGTTGATTGTTGCTGTATTCTTATAATTATGAAATTTTCTATAGGTTATCGATTTGGGCACTTAGGCCATCGTCAGACCTTGCGTCATTAAAGACATATAACACTTCTCGGATACATTGGTAGTTTAAAATGGTTAAAAAATTTGAATTAAAAAATGGTCGAAAACTGGAGATGCGGTGTATGTGTGTGTGTTTCGAGGTTACGTATCATACATAACCTCAAAACACACACACACACACATAGTGGCAGAATATATAATACTAAAAATAGTTAAGGTAAGCTGCAGTAAATTTCGCAACCACTCTAACCAGTAAACAATTCCTCTAAATTACTCCAATTTGGAATGATAACTAAATGATAAATAAAATAGAAAAGAGATTAATCCTTTCACCTAAATTTAATATAATTTACGTTAGCTGTTCGCATATTTGGGCAAACTGAATTCCTAACATTTGTCAGACGAATAATTGCACACAGCTTAATTTCAATTACCAATTAACATTGGTCGGGAGCAAAATCTCGCAAAGGCCACATTTCATGTAAAACAAAATAATGAACATGAACACAACGCATAATTGCGGCAACCTTAATTTTAGTATAATTATAATGAAGACATGCTCCAGTGGCTATATAGCCTTGATGGGAGATGCATCTATACATTTTATTTCGAGGTAATTAAACCACACGCGATTGGTGAATTATAAACGCTTCGTGCAAATCATGTTTCAATTGAATTAATCAATGTTAAATGAAAAGAAATTACTTAGGTTTATGTAGGCTCAAGCATTATGACTATGACAGTTTATTTATTTTCGAATATAAATCCCTCCATTTTGTTTTATAAAATCGTAATTAACAAAACTCTACCATACTATGGATCATTGTCAGGCAAATGTGCATTTCGCCGTCCGATATTCAAATCATACTAATATGTTTATATATTCGTGACAATTCTTGTGTATTACTCTAAACAAACATCAGCTGATCAGTGAATTCATGAAAAGAAGACACTTTTAAGATGAAATTCTTTCGCTATTTTTTCTAATATAAAAAAACCTTTCAGAAAAATATGATTTTTAATACCTGATGATGATAGCATTGAACACTCTCACCTGAAATTAGAAATTACACTGTACCTAACTTGGAGCACACGGTGCGACCCATATATGCAAATAAAAATATAATCATTAAACTATTAGGATGTTAACGTATGATACTTGAATAAAAAATTATATATATAGTTTAAGTTGTTATTTTTTATCTATTTTATTCTGTTACAAACTTGAGATTTTTGCTTTCAAATTTCAAACAAGAAGTTCCGTTACCGTATATTGAGACACCGTTTAAACTACCGTTGCCAGATACCGAGCCACAATTCAATAGCATTCCCATGAAAAACAATAGGTTTATTATTCAACAATGTATTCATTCTTCGATATCAGCAATTATAACAATAGTAGTCTGTATAGGGAGGAAATGGTGGATAGATTTAGTTTTTACCGAGTTAGCTTTTCGAGTTCCCACAGGTTCATTTTTGTCTTTGAGTTCACTTGTCTTTGGGTAATCAGTTAGGGTGGTGCTCCGTAGAACAGAAAGGTAATGTACTTAGTTGTAATTGATTTATATTGTAGATTATGTTGCCTTCAGCTATTTGTAATGCAGGGTAAAGTGATTCTTGAATTTGGTGTAATTTGCTTTCAATGTAAAAGTGGTTCCTGTTTTGATTTGTTGAAGATTGGCCAGTTATCAATTTTCATTTGTTTGTTTTGAACCCATTTGGATTGATTAGCGACTTCAATTCTTTGTGTACGAATCAGCCTTTTTTGAGTGTAATTAACCGTTTCGCCCTTGCAGAGGTAGATGCCGGAGTGATAAAGATACTTAGCGGCATGTATTTCGAACGACAACTTTAGTCTAAGGTTACCGTATCCAGGATCTTAGATACCTGCTAGATTGGAGGAGGTCTGGCTAATTAATGATGTTTATTTTATGCACTTTATGTAAGAGACTTCGGAATGTATCTTTCACACATGAGAAAAGATTGAGGGTGCTTTTTAAATCTACTTGTGATGGCCATCCTTTAACTTATCAAGTTTGTATTGCATTAACGTCAGATTTCAATCTGTACAATTCAAGAGTTACTTACTCGGATTATTATTCTTTGTATAACTATTGTAGCTGTGTTGTAAAATGTGTTTAGCGTTATCCAATGTTACCTCTCATTCTCCAGATTTTCCCTCTAGATTTCACCTCTGTGAACAGTGAGTCGGAATTTTCTTTAGCACGTTTCTTTTGTCGGACGAGTTCTATGGGAACCTGGCACTTTTTGGCTTTAAATGTATTCTGTCTAAATTTGTAGGATGTCTTTCGGCCTTTTGATTCATTTTGACACTTTTGATCAGTTCTTTAATAAACTTTATTTGTGTTTCAAATTCAATTAAGCGTATTATTTGCGTTTCGCCTTTCCGATAATTAGCATGGGTACGAGTGAGTGCAACCTGGCCTTCCACAACGTAGGGGTTCCGGCCATTGTCGAGTACGAGGTTTGTGTTACTACGCAGGTGTTCCGAGTTCGTTGTTTTCCCGCTTTCGTTAGCGAGGGAGTTGTCAACTTGGGTACATCACAAACTGTTTTGCTTTCACCAGTTCATGCCATTAAGAAATTGAAGTTATTTTTTAACGTGCTCATTTCGTATTATGCAGCGCTGTCACACGATCAAATCTGACAACTTATTAATTTTGGGTTGAGTGGAAGAGCAGGCAAGCATGTTTTCATTCTTGTTATAAACATATTAACGCATGTATTTATGTTTTAAAAGTCGATACAATAATTATGTAACTGGCCCACGTCAGTTCCTTATACCAAAATATCAGGTCAACAGTACTCTTAAGTAAAAAGTAGAATGTACGAACAAATCAAGTGTCAACAATAGCTTTTTTTTTCCGGTCTTGAAAAATTTACTAATAATAATGTACATTTGCATAAATAAGTTTAATGTTTGTAAATGCGCAAATGAATTTTAAAAATAAAAAGAACATATAAGGGGTACCTGTTCTGCATTACTATTGTCTATGAAATTACCAAGAGACGACTAGACGTATTCTCATATCCAAGCAAACTTTTTTAATTAATTATTTGAGTAACATAAATCTTCCAAAGCAAAAACTTTGTTACATCTCAAGCTCTGAATTTTTATTTAACGAGATTTCAAGCTTTGCACGTAATAGCTACTGCAACTGCCGCAGACGTACTTTTCATTTAGGACTGTAATTTGTTATCACTGGTTAAATTATACCGTTTCGCCATATCAAACAAACCACTTTATATTCGGACAGTTTACAAGTTTATGTATTATAACTTTACAGTGCACTCAATTTAACACAACCGGATGAATCTATTCAACTAACTTCTCTATCAATATCGTGTTAGCTCAATTAGGCGCATTAATTTAGTTGTATTCGGGGTAATTAAAGAAACGTCACATATCTTTATTACTCGCAGTAACGCAAAAAATACTGAAAAACTTGGAATATTAATCGAGGTTGTAGATAACGTTAAAGTACATTTGATGCATAAAAGATTCGTATTTAACTTGTGACATTCCGTTAACTTTTCCAAGGACATAAAAGATTACCTCTTTCTTGAAAATGCTTTTTCAGCTCTATTTCTCAGAAAAGCTGTTATAGCAGTCATGGAAACAAATAGTCCTTAAGTTAAATGGCGGCGTGAAGTTTATACGAGTGACAGGTCTAGGTAAATAACGAGGAGATTGGGAAATTGCTCTACTTTTCATAAAATCCCCTTTTCAATTACATAACTAACTACTGATCCTCTTCTGCCCAACTATCTCTTGCAGTAATATATAATTACAACCCGAAAAACTGGCAAGCTAAAGGCTATTTTATTGCATAACATGCGTCAAACGGAAAGGTGATCTACTCATAAGAGTAGATTTAAATAAAAATTTCATCGGAATAGGGATGTCATATTACATTTGCATACGTTGTGATTACTCAATGAGAAATGGCGAGTAGATTGACATAAATTTAGTACAAAGTGGTGAAATCGAATGTAACACTGATTACTAGTGTGCACTCAACGCTCAGGTTCTCTGATATTAAAACGGAACTTTATGTCTAATCAATACCAGAATTGAATAACAAAACGACTTTTATCCAACTCATAATTCTGTTGCTGTTAACGAGATAAATCAACTCGTATTTTATTCACCGTTATTTGCTTGTTTAAGCTGTTTTATTACTTATCAGGATAAAAGGTCAAAGGAGCATTTTGTGATTAGATTACCACGTTTTGAAAAATAGAAATGGATTTTCGCAGTGAGGAAAGACACATTTTTAAACGTATGTTGTCTTAACACTTAACACACATGAACACGGGAATTTTTTGAGTGTGTAATATCATAATACAACTTCGTAACTATTCCATTAGCTGATTTCGTTTTCTGCATCCATGCGTAGTCTACAGAGCATCTGTTTAATATTCTTTTAGCGAATAAGGGTTGAATGAGAGGTACCTATAAATTAAGGAATTTTATCATCTTCCAACTTTTTTTACGCTGAATGAAACAGTACATTTGTAATTCGTTGGAATAAAAACTTTAGTTCTTAGAGTGATGCAAGTAGTGTAGAAAAAGCCTAGTACGAAGATATTCACCTAAATTGGTCTCTGTCCTTGGAACATAAATTCGATTACCTTGACCACGGCAAAGTTTCACGTCCTAATTTAATACATGGCGAATGCTATGAAAAAAAGTGTTTTTTCAGCGCGATATTAGTTATTTATGCAATGAGTGTATAAATGAGGCGTTTTATTGGTGAGTGAGAAGTTTAGTCCACGAGCGCAGCGAGTGGACTAAATTCGAACGAACCAATAACCGCCGATTTATACATGAATTGCATCTGACAATCGTCTTTTCAAAGTTTCAAAAGCGAACGGCGCAGAAATGATCGTTTAAAAGCTTTGTGAAAAGCTTTGCAGAACAACCTATGGGAAAACAAATGCCTCCCAAATTCAAAAAGGTATGGGTATATGGAAACGGTATAATAAGTAGGTATGAAATATGGTGCAATATCCAAAATGTACATATAAATAATCATTAAATTGTGTTTGACATTTCAGTGTTCTTCTGTCACTTCTTGTCCCCTGTCGCGTGTTGCTCCTTCCGGACTTAAAAGTATTTCTTTAGTCTCTTAAATGGAAGACAAAACACGTTGATCTAGTCCACGGAGTACAAGAGATCAATATTCCATGTGCTCCAGCAAACATGAAACCAATTCAAACGTATTTACGATCACAATTGAATTTGCTGCTAAATTTCGGATAAGCTGCTTCTCTAACCAGTTTTCTATCTAAACTCATTAGGTATTTAGGGCTTCTGAAAAAAATTTTACATCAATTACCAGTCGTAAGGTTAGGCACAGTTTTACATCTAAAAACACTAAGCGAATTACATACCTTATAATATCGTAATAAATCCAAACTATATGCGTCTTTAAAAATCGAGTTTATATAAAACTGGAGACGGAAAACGTAAAATAAAGCAAATACAAGAAGCAAAGTGTAAACTAGTAACATGAAGCCGTGACAATTACAGGTGACACTGTCAAAACAGTATAATTAATAATTATAGCACGGAGTGCACCGCGTCGTTTTGAAGGTTTTCTATTGGCCAGTTTGGAATTTAGCTCCAATATGGCGACCGGAACCAACGACCAATCAAAAACGAGATACCCTGTTGTCGCCACTGTCTCTATAAAGTCACTGTACCATTAATGAGCTCTTGATTACTACATCCGTAACTAAGGTGTAATTTATGCTGTTATCGAGAGGTCGACGAAAAAAAGTATTAATAGATTCTCCTTTATTTGATGTAGGTATTCTTTCTAGACCAAACAATCAGCTAAATTCTCTTTGTAATTTTTAAAACTGCGTGGAAACTTCGCGTAGGTTTCTCTTTGACGCACTTCTAGTGAAATTTTTTTCCCCAAAACCACGTAATGATTCGATATTCCCCGTTTAAGAAATCCTTCGACACTTTTATGTATAGAAAACACGAAAAATCTTTACCAATAATAACGTTCTCTTATTTTAACCAACACTCTGTTATCATTGATAACCGGAACGCAAAAAAAAAACCCGAAAATTCAGCTTACTTCTGGAGGCTGTGTTGCTCAGAGCCTAATTAATTCATTTTTTATGAGACTAATCCCCCCCTTAGTTTCTTCGTAAAATTTTGAAGGCCCACAATGGCGGATCTCCGCCTTCAACTACCTTTTTAATAGACTCATTTACACCCCCCTAGATCATAATAGCTATCAAAAAGAACTCAACATCATAAAACTTAAAATGACCTAAACTGCCATAATCAAACTTTACGTTGCATAACGAGCCATATTGTTTGGGAAATAATACTATGAACTTTCTACAACCAGAAAAATTTCCACTTCGCGTATTTTTTGCGAAAAATTAAAAGCTTCTAAGAGCAGCACAATGCCTGCATAATTCTATCAATGCGGTTGCTTGCTACTTGTTTGTACTTAAGAAACTATATTTTAATGGGTTATGCGTGGCCCAATTTGTCCTTCTTTGAACGCCTGACAACAAAATTCTATAGAGAAAATCGATGTTAATTAAATTAAACCATACGTGTCAACACCAAAACATCGTTCTAGAGCCCCTAAGAGTCAATATTTAAAATTCCAATTAATTTTTTTTTTGTTATACCATTGTTAAACCACGCTTTCGTTATTTTTAAATTTTAACGGTTTCTATCAATTGCTTTTGACATCGGATTATAATAGAGTGTTAAATTAATATTTGTTTTGTTGGTAGATGGATGTGTTTCGATTGAGATGTAATTGCAATTTCATTCCGAACGTTCACATGGAAATTTAATAAAGCATCACAACCTCGATTAGTTTGTGTTTTTTTCCATAAATGACGACGCCTTTTGTTGTTTTTGTATTAAATATTCGATTACCTCCAACGATTGTACTGTAAGGGTAAACAAATTTCATCTCACAGCATGAAACGTAATTTAGGAGGAGATAAATGATTCTTTTTGAGGTTTTAGGAAATGAGTTCGGAAATGAAACATAAGTGCTGTAAAACTAAGGACTTCGTTTGTATAACCAAAAAAAAAGTAAAAGTTTGGAACTAGATAGCCTAACACAAATTCACGCACTAGGGTTAATTTCAAAACACGTAGAATTTGGTTATCCATTTTTCTGCTAGGTCCGTGAAAAGGATTTGATTTAGTAATTGAAATTATATAAATTTAATGACTAATCCGTGGAAAAAATAAAATACATGTTACGGTTTGAATCGTTTACTATAAAGGACAACTTTTGGCACTAGTTACATAAAACAAAGAGAATGTTATAGTACAGAGGTAACAAGGGAGAATCATCTGATAATAGCGCGAAAATTGTACCATCGTCACCCACCCCCGGAAATAGCCGTTTGTACCTCAATTTTACAGTCCAAAACAAGTTTCAAATAAAGAAACGAAATACTGGCTGTAGAGCCAAGGGTGCCTTTAATTGACCGACTCTCTGTGTTGTTATCTATAAATGGATTTGATATGGATTAATAGTTTGCCATCGGTTTATAGTAGTATGCATAACATTGTTTATTGAGATACTAATGTTTGTTGGTACAACCATCATTCATCGTTTTCAGAAAGGAAATATTAAAATCATAAAATTACTACATTTTCCGACATTTGAACATTTAATCCCTTTCATACACCGGCGGCAATATGGAAAAATGGTAATGCGTAGTCCAATGACAATACCGATTGTATAAAGGCCGATCGAAATTTTCATTACGATTTGGAATACTATAGAATGAAATAATGGAGAAAATGAATACGTAACTGAAGAACAAAAGGGTTTCAACCGCATTTCAGCCACAGATGTACTGGGTTGCTTTACTAATCTAGCGACCATATACTGTAGGGTCGGAGTTCTTGCTGGAAAATTACAACTTTACCCATATTAATACTCGTAACAATTATTACACTATTATAACACCAAGAACATATTTGTTACAATAAAATTACCTCGAAAATTTATGTGGTTAACTTTAGTCGTAAAGGTGAAAAAGGGTTGATATCATATACTTACGCTCCTCTTATTGCAGAACGGAAATTTACACAAACTTAATATAGACAACGCAATTGGATATCGTACGGCCTGTGGAGAGTATTGCGTTTCGTATTGTAAAGTTGAGTTTTCTATTTAATAATCTTGTTTTATTACACACACATTCTTTATTTCAAACATAATACTAACTTAATAGTTATTTACCTAAAAGTCAAGAAAAGTAATTACTGGCGAGGAAATTTCCGACCCAAGTAGTGTCATTTCTGTAGTAAAGTTGACCCGAAATCGTATGTTAATATCAAATTTAAATTTTCATATTATTTATATATATATATTTTTTTTTCACTACTAGTACTTGAAGTCTTCTAAATTAACATATTATATTGTTAAGAATGTGAACGGTTGGACAGAATTTTTTGTTTATTAATTTAACATGTCAATCAAATACGTAGAAGTAAAAGTCAAACAGGCCGTATTTTGTTCTGTCATTGAGATATTTTCAAAGAGTAATATCCTTCGAATTTTTTCAAAATGTGATAATTTTAAGTTTGTAAGAAAGCCTACTTTACAAGTGGAAAAATGGTTAATAATCATGTCATCAGACGCATTACTGGTGAGCAAATAGTAAATTTTTTTTAATTTCCGAGTTAAGTAATGTCATTTTACTGGCGAGTTTTGTATTAAATTTTACCCGAAATCATATTTAATATAAAATTTCAATTTGTATATAGAACTTCAATCTGTCAGTAATAACAGGAGTCACTATTTAGCAATGTCACAAATGCGGTCAACACTACCAACACTGATAATCACACCCCTTTGCTAATTAAAACAATTGTAATTCGCTTCTTTAATTTGTTTGCTTGAAACTACAAAGCACACTGCCTTGATGCATGTAAAGATAATCAAAAGAGATATCTATACACTTTATAGTTACTCTTATCTATCTACTGCACAAAAATTATTAGTTTGTATAAACAGTCTGAGAATCTCAACATTGGTATCTAAAACCCAAGACAGAACAATAAGCAGCGGGATTCGAACCCATAACCTCCCGAATAGCAGTCGGTAATTTTAATTATCATTATTACTTTTGTTTTTGAACAAAATTGTTTTTTTTCCATAATTTAGCATATTATTATTTAGTTATTTTTTGTGTCCTGTAATTGAATGTAAACCTGTTGGACATTATATTATTAAGAGATTACAGAAACTATTGTAAATGGTAAGTTATATCGTATACAACACAAATAAGTCTTGATCAATATCTACTTTTTAAAGAGGAATAAAGTAAGGATCTCATTGTAATAGAAGTGGATTCAATGAGATAAATCGGCGAGTTTTTATTTCATAGTTGCTTATTTTTCCGCTAGAGGTCATGCACATGTAGTTTCTGTGGTTAAAAAATTTCCCTTGGATCTTCTGTGTGCGCACTCCCTGTACTACTCCTTTATAGGTTGCTAAATATTTTTACCACTTGTCCTAAAGGTTTTTGCTACACCGGTCACCGGAAACCACGTGAACAGTGTTTTTGTCGTTTTGAATGTGGACGAGGATTTATTTTTCAATTAAAATGTCAGTTTTATTACCATTTATAAGCTGATAGCTGCAAATCAACCGAAAATGTGTTGTAAATATACTTTTTATAAGAAAATATAAATTGAGAGTAAAGTCAGGTTAGATCACACATTTTGTATCTCTCCAAATAAATGGTTGTAACTTTTTTCTGCATACGAATCTAATTTTCGACGTGTAGAACTTTATAATATAATAATTGGGGCTCACATTATCATACTTTACTTTTTAAAGTAGGCTACGGCAAAGATGTTATTTAGACAAGTACCAGGCACTTGATAAATTGAATATTGATGAATTGAATAATATACCAAACAAACGATTTTCAATTCATTGCAGACATGGAGAATAAGCAGTTTTACAATTTAGGCGGCCGAAGGGATGGGGAACTTCTCCTATCTCAAATCGATGATCGAATCATGTAAGCAAAAATTCTAAGCTCTTTCATGTATAAGATGGTCGTTTTTTGTTATAATGAATGACGGTGAGAAAAATCCCCTATGTCGCAAAGCCACAAAAGATGTAGAGGACTGTGCCAAATTGTGGCTCAAAAACGCGTGCGACAGAGATGGTGGGCGAAGTAGGCGCAGTAACAAAAATACCAGTAACAATTAATATTTAGTTAATTAATAATTTTCATTGAAAAAATGCCAATATGAATGTAGTACATATTAATTACATTTTTATTATACCTGAATCACAATCTCCGTTTTAAACACTCAAATGCGTGCGAAAAAGGGCCTTTAAAACACACGTGCTTTAAAGTTGCTAAGTAACGATACTTCAAGTATGACTTTTGAAACTGTCATCTGGATGAAATAAAAAATCCTCTTAGGTCGCTTTCTGTAAATGCAGAACATTTCTTTGGCTTTTGTACCTATCCCTTGGTTGAAGCTTTCACAAACGCGCGTAATTTAGGGTATGCTTCCAAATCTGTTCCACTTTTTAATCGCAGCATTGCTTTAAAGTGAATGCACCAAAATATAGAAGATTTAAGTACCTTTGACATTTCCTTCATATATCCCAGCATTATGGATGCATTTAAGACTGTATTCGTAAGTAACTTCCTATTCATCCATGGAATAGTATATTACGTAACGAGTGTTGAAAGCGATACTTTTCACACGAGATGTGAAGTTTGCCATACGAGGCGAAGCCGAGTGTGGCAATCACACGAGTGTGAAAAGTGGCTTTCAAACGAGTCATGTACACTATTTTTCCTACGACTCTCCATACAGCCAAAAATCTACTTACATAATGAAACAAAAGTTATTTTATTTGAACCAACCAACTACTAAAACTATCTAAAAATACGAAATAGATTCGATTTCTCTTTAACGAACTATTTTTATAATTACTTTAGCAAAGAGGTACTTGTCGTTTGGAGCTTCTGCAAGAAATTTACTAATATTATTAGACGTACGCTACTTTTCATAACTCAGCCGCAATTTAGTTAGTAGTAATTCGAGTGTAGTGGATTTTGCCTCTTCCCTGATGTTGGATGGAGTACACTCTACCTCCATGAAAGAATCACTTTTCGCCATTAAAATTAAGTAAGGAATTAAACGCGTAGCACAAGGGAATAAATTCAAAAATAAACTAATCGCAATTTTAGAGTTTGACGTACGCCTACTACGTTGATGTTAAAGAAGATTAGACTACTACGAAAGCAAAACGTAACATGCGATTTGCTTTCTAATATATGGTAGATCTTATGAGAAAGCAAATCACACGGGTGCGTTTTGTTTTCCGTTACATTTTGCCATAAGTGAACGAAATTGTCAATTTTCAAGTAAACATAATTGTACGACATATGTCATTGAAAGTCGTAGGAAAACAACTTTTCATATTCTTTATAATAGGCTTTACTGGAGTTGGATTTTACACCTACCAACGTTTGTTTAGATTTTACAACAATCGATTTAATGGACGGTGTATTATCTTTTTCAACGGAAATTGTTTAATTCACAAAGACGGTGATTTTTATAAGCAAACGTCAAGTGACATTTCCATGGCAATCGTGAAATTTACGAACACCCAGCCCACTTAATTAGACATGTATATTTGAGTATAACGTCAATATGACTTCATTGTATTTCCTATTTTTAAATTATACTGCAGGTATAATAAAAAATACTATAAGATACACGTGTATCTTTAAAGCACTTGCAACGTTAAAGGCACTCCGCTTTGCGTCGTGCCCTTAAACTCGTTGCGCGTGCTTTAAAGACTTGATTATACACTTGTATCTTAATATACTATTATCGTTCGCTCTCAAACTGAAGGTTGGGTAGTTTCTGGCAGAAAAATCACGGCCCTTTACTGGCATTCTAATACAAATTATTCATGGCAAACTGTTGGTTATGTACAGGAAATCCGCATTTGTCCAGCTTATGGTCATAACGACGTAAATGCGCTGGGCCATTAAATGATGCCAATGGTGGCCCAGACAAGAACATATTTAACCATTAATGGTCCAGCAATATTGCGCTTATTGGGCTGTTTGTAAGGTTTGGAAACAGTTTATATTTTTACTTTTTGAATTAAATTACCATCGATTTCAGTTATACTTTGACTACCGTTATTATTCATCTTCAACAATTTCTTTACCCTTTTAGCTTTATCAAGAATAGAACAATGATCTTAGTCTACCTTGTTTCCCCTTAGTATTTTTTCCCTTTTTAAATTTTCTATACATATACATATCCGGTTTACTTATTTATTTTTGCTTTGTTGACAAAACTGGCAGTTCATTAAATTGAATTCCCGAAATTAGCATTTTGTGACAAAGGTCTATAGATCTTTTGAAATGTATACGAGCCTATTAAAATTTTAAAGCATTTTAGAAAACGCAAAAACATATATTGAGAACGCAGTTAGTTGAGTAAATTTCCTTCAAAGAAACTTATAACATAATAATTAATTAGTTAGGTAAAACAGCGTTAGCTTTCACAAAAGCTTTATTCGGTTCTATATTTATTTAGCAAGACGCTGCCATGTATACAATGTATGCATCCGTAATTAGTACCGGTAACTGATAAGTATCAGAGTCATGCTACGAGTTAATTAATTTTGCAAGTAGCTCGTGCAGCCTTTGATAAAGTATGAATAATTCTTTTATTTTGTCGATATTTGTTTTAGATATAAAGAACAGAATGTTGAGGTTCTTTTGTATAAAAGATGACGCAAGCTTTCACACAAAGCGTTTATTTATAAAACATTCCCCTGTGATTCTTCTAAATGTTCAGAGTAGCTATTACTCATTTTGATGTTTATTTCGTTATTCCATTATTTCCGGGGCCACTGTCAGTATTTTAATCTATAAAAGATAATTGATTTTGCAACTATGTTTGATGTAAGCTGAGGAACTAAATCATGCGGAAACTCTAACGTGTGTATACTGCCTGAAGTACACGGTATAACAAAAAAAAAAGCTATTGGCAGGATTGCAATCACCTGAACTTTCATCGCTGTTGTGTCATGCTTTACAAACTACATACGGTACGTTAATCTTTGTCTACTTATTTCAATGGTTCGCTGAGTATTACCTTGTTGACTAGATTTATAAGATTATTACCAACAGAGGGATTGTTATAGCCGTTCGGTTTATGGGTGAATTATGACCTGTTACATTAATTGTCGTTACATTTACCATAAATTATTGAGATTATATAGGTACCCTTGTATTCTGTCATTTAAATAATCATTCATTCAACACTATAAAGTAGAATATCGTGTCAGGAGTGCATTAATAGTTTACTATCAAAAGTAACAGAAACAGTATTTTTTAGAGCAAAAACCCACAAACCCATTAGATTGTGAATGTTTAAAATGAAAGTATTATTTAGTTGACATTAAGGCGATATTTAGGAAAGAGCTCGCTTCGGCTAAACCGATTTCACGACAAGTGGAATATACTAATGCATCTGTTAGTTTGCGTAAGTGAAGCTTTCGTGATTTTTATAACAGATTTACAATATTGTCCACAGGGAAGTGATTCCAATACCTGTAATGATAGGTAGAAGCCCAAGAGAGTTGCAGAAACAAAGGGAATAAAATTCCGAAAACAATGAGAAACTTTCTATTGAATTTTGGCGACAGACCGCGGAAATTAATTTACAAAAAACATTTATGCTTTTGAGATGAATGCAAAATTATGTATCGTTTACTGGATGTACCAGAGTTTTGGGCACTACAAATGAAGAGTGGATAGGTACAGTGTACTTCATTAAAAGGGTGGGCGCATGAAGCATGCAGGGATGGAAACCTTACATATTATAAGTGTGAAAATTGTACAACATATATATTTTTTTAATAACCGTAAACATGTTTTGTTTCATTATAATACACAATAAGTAATAATAAATATAATGGTATAGAAAAAAATTACTATATATCATAGAAATCAATGAGTAACGAACGTGTCCGGTACTGGGCAAGAGAATTTCCTCATTGCCATTTGTGAATACTTTTTTGTTAGTTTTGCCCTATTTCAGAACGAACTATCATTAAACAAGTGACCACAGTGCGAGCTATATGACTGCTATTGACATACTTTTTAACTGGAACGGCATCGAGCACCAAAATCGCGTGCCGCAATGATTTTAGGCAACCAGCATAACGTAGGTATTCTCATCCTTGTCTGCCAGACACGTTGTTTTTGCATATGTAGGACCGATCACGATCATGTATTTGTTTGGTTAAAAATACAAATAAATAAATACAGGGTGATTCCTATATTACCTGCCACCGTTTGGGAGCGTGTAGGTGGTGCGTAGGGGAGTATTTTGATATAGGACACTTGGGGTCGGAAATCTAAAATAAGGGTGCCAGAGCCAAATTTACCTTCTGGAATTTCGCGCCTGTAGGTAGGCAACCCAACCGGCCGGCGGTGCACACGGAGCGATCTCAGGCGGCGATGTGTGGCTGACACTTGATCAGAATTTTGTTAAAACCCACGAAATCCCGTCTGCAACGACGCGTATCAAGTGAATAAACACTATGGCAATAGTATAATAATAGTTGGCTAGATGTAGGAAGTGCATTGAGAACAACGGTGGCCACGTTGAACACTTGTAAACGTTATTGCTTTTGACTGTCGTTTTCCCTCCTTCCCTCCCATGTCGCTTCCTCGCGCTAACTCGCTCTGCATCGCTCCGCGCGAAACGTCGGTCGGTTGGGTTGCCTACATACAGGCGTGAAATTCCAGAAGATAAATTTGGTTCTGGCGCCCTTATTTTAGATTTCCGACCCCAAGTGTCCTATATCAAAATACTCCCCTAGGCACCCCCTATACGCTCCCAAACGGTGGCAGGTACTATAGGAATCACCCTGTATATCTTAAAATAGATACTTAATAATGTGGCTATTTCTTACTTACACACGTAATTTTTGAAGGTAGAAGTAGAATGTCATGGTGGTTTGATGCATTCCATTTGCTTATTTTATAAAATGTAAAATAGTGATTGTTTTCGCAACAAAATCCATTTAAACAACCATTAACGATAGTATTATTAAATGGGTCAATGAAGCCAAAATCCTAGGCATATTGTTTGACCAGAATTGAAGCTGAAATCACTTAACTAAGTGCCTATAATATTCTCACTTGGAATATAATATGGTTGTTGTGTCTATTATAATTGTTTAACTTCGACTGCAAGAAATAAACTGCAGCAAGTGCAAAATGCTTGCTTTCGTTTTGTTACTCATGATCCCTTTCGAGACCACATTACCCCATTACTTCATAGGTATAATCCAATTAAATGGTAAGTGTAGAATGAAGTACTTATTTGCCTTATTTCGTGATAAGTTAGTTAAAAACCTGTCTACCTTTACAATTTATTTTAAAAAAAAAATCGGATTCACATACAGTAGCTATCCGTCATAATACTTACACCATACCTCATCATACATACCGCAAGTATAAAAGTTCATTTGTGTACAATGCGGTAATAACGTTAAATAATACCTATATGTTTATGAATTGTTCTTTGAGTATGTTTAAAAGGAAATACTAAGAATTATTAACTTTGTCATTTATTTACGTTTTTGCATTTCTTACCAAGCGCCTAGTTATTCGAGGTAGCCGGTATAAATTTGATACCGTATCCGTATACCGTTCCGTCATGGGGGATTTATTTGTTGCACCGCTGTGACTGACCATCTAAGTTTGGGGATTTTTCTTTTTTTTAGAAGGTCCGACTCTGAAATTGAAGTCCTTGATTGGGTGGAAGGCTTGGAGGAGGAAGTGCACCAACAGACACCACCGAAGAAGAAGGCGGCGAACCGATCTGCGGGGACCCAATCCTCCCCCCGCATAATTTATCTAGCAATCAACTGAGAGTGCCTGCCGAAATCGGAATCCGTTGTATTGAAGAGGATCACGGGAACGTTTGGAAAAACCATGAAAACGTTAAAAAACTAGATTACAGCAAAATAGAATGGATAAAAGGTGATATTACAAACACAGTCAAAGAATTTCCAGCCGGAGATTACGAATTATATAAATTTTTTACGCCAACGGAAATGTTTGAAATGTTTTTTGACGATGAAATGATCTCATTTCTTGTTTCGGAATCTACAAAATATACTTCAAGAACAGTCCTAACCCGAAAATTAACCATGAAGAGATGAAGTGTTTTTTGGCAATATTGATTCTGTCGGGATATAATACCTTGCCTGGAAAAAATGTTTACTGGGATACAGATGGGGACATGGGAAATGCGTTGGTCATAGAAGCGATGAGACGTGATCAGTTCATAACATTTTTCGATTTTTACACTGCGGGGACAACAATAATGTGAATCCAAATGATAAACTTTTCAAACTGAGACCATTCATTGAAAAATTACAACATAAATTTTTAAATCATTATATACCTGAACAGGAATTGAATTAAGATGAGTCGATGGTAAAATATTTTGGGCGTCATTCGTGTAAACAGTTTATAAGGGGCAAACGTATAAGATTTGGATATAAGGTTTGGAGCATAAACACGAAAACAGGATATCTCGTTAATTTTATGATTTACCAAGGAGCAGACTCGAAAATATCTACTGATCATCAAGCAGCGTTTGGAAAAGCAGCTGCTCCATTTCCTATGATTTTGAATGATCTGTGTGATCAAAAAAAGATATTACCATACTTCTTGTACTTTGACAACCTATTTACAAGCTTTAGTCTTCTTCATTACTTCAAACAGTTAGGATACTCAGCTACTGGGACCATAAGAGACAACCGTATTCCAAAAGGATGTCCATTGGTCTCAAAAGTGGCAATGAAGAAAAGAAAAATAAGAGGGGAATATGATTCTGTGATCGACAGAACTAATGGCATATGCTTGGTAAGATGGTCTGATAACAATATAGTGACAGTAGCTTCAACGTCGGATGGCATTTCGCCTATAGGACAAGTGAAGCCGAAAAAAAAACGTTCAGATACAGACCTTGCGTAATTGGTAAATATAATTCAGCTATGGGAGGGACTGACCTAATGGATGAAAACATATCACGCTACCGAATTGGTCTACGAGGGAAGAAATGGTGGTGGTGTTTGTAACAGTATTTCTGTACAGCTTATTTAAACTTTTATTTTTACGTGATTCAAGTGTCCAGTCTAAATGTAATCATGACTCCCAAGTATGAATGATGTGACTGAATGGGAATGCAATTAAAGGAGAATTGTTTATTTTAAGTTATTGTAGCTGAGTATGCATTTCAAAGATAGCCGCTATGACGCAGAAAGAGAATTAAATATAAGTAAATATCGCGACGTAAATAGAATTGCATTCATCGTATGTAAATAGGTAAATTAGGGTACAAAACTGCATAGAAATAGCGAGTATTAACGCTAAGGTCAAAGTCCGAGTCATTGTAAATAATTAGTTGAGAGCTAGTAGAGCGATTCAAATCCGTCTATTTTCTACCGCTGCCAAAGTGTCAAAAGCTTAAGTCACGGGCGTTCAAACTATTTATACATGTGCGAGTTTGCGCGATAAAGCGAATTGAGGTCAGTGGATACTAAGTGAGAAAGTATAAATACGGGGATTTCAAGCACCAGGAGAGTTGTTGCTCGTCGCCGTTTTACGGAGCAACATCTATGTCAGTCGCGCCCGCAAATTATAAGCGCGAAGATTAATAAAGCGTTAAGGCGACTTTTATAAGAAAAGCAAGCAAAAGAACCGAGTGAAATAATCTACATCGAGCCAGCGTAGGAGACAGGGGCGCACTCATGGGGGGGGGGGGGGGGTTTGGGGGTTACAACCCCCTCCGAAATTTTATATAGGTAACACCATGTTCGACAAGCCAAACACACATACGAGTGGTTTTTAAATGTTGGCGCCCTGCCGGCATGCCATTCCCACCCGGGCCCGGCAGCAGCGCGAGCGCGCAAGTCAAACTTGAGCCATAGGAATCCATTACCCGAAATCGCTCAGTCGCTCAGTGTTCCACCCACGTGCGTGAAGTCGTGTCGTGTCGTTATTGTTAATAATTTTATTGACGATGACATCAAAAGGTAAAAGACAACTCCAAGTGTTGGATTTTTTTAGAAAAAAGCCGAGAGTGGAGCTTACACCAAATTCAGATGATGGTAAGTTAAGTTACCTACCAATACTTCAGTGTTACAGTTCAGTTTTATTATTCTAGAGTTACCGAAGAATCCTCCAGTCAATAAAGATGATGACGAGTTGCAGTCGCAATACGAAATTTCGAGGGCCGAGCACGAGTATGATATTGCAAATTTCCCAGGAATTGACGTGGCAAATAGCAGGAAAGTCGAAATATTGGAGAAGCTGTGGCAGCCGACAGAAACATTCCAGTTTCCCTCATCTGGTAATAGAAATTTGAAATTTCAACACAAATGGTTCCACCAGTGGAAGTGGCTTAGCTATTCCAAGGAAGTGGACGGTGCGTACTGTAAATGTTGTGTTTTATTCAACACAAATACCGGAGTAGGGTTGGGAAAACATCAGAAAGTTGGGCAACTATGTACAGAAAAGTTCTGCAATTGGAAAAAAGCCAAAGAACGTTTCACCGAACATCAAACACGTGAATATCACCAGCACAACGTTGAAAACGCCGCCCTCATTACCAACATCGTTAAAGGAAAACAGGATCCAATTAATCTGCAATTAAATCAAGAGGAAAAAAACCAAATTCTGGAAAATCGAAAAACACTGGAGCCCATAATAGAAACAGTTCTTCTCTGCGGAAAACAAGGGTTGGCTTTGAGAGGACATAGAGATGGAGGACGAATTATTGTAGACCCGGAAAAAGATGATAATGAAGGAAACTTCCGAGAAATTTTGAGATATAGGGCCAAATATGATGAAACTCTGCAACGAACCCTGCTTAATAGCAAAAGAAATGCCCTTTATACAAGCTGGAACATTCAGAACGAGATTATTGAGATCAGCAATGACCTTATTCTGCAAAAACTGATAACAAAGATAAATTTGTCTGGATATTTTTCAGTATTAGTCGATGAGACCACTGACATATCAACCACTGAGCAAATGTCCCTCTGTATTCGCTGTGTTGATCCATCTTTTACATTTGTGGAGGAACTTTTTCTACAGTTTATCCCAATTGAGGATGTCACAGGCAAAGGAATTGCTACTGCAATCGTTGATAATCTTAAACGCCTTGGGATCGATGTGAGTAAAATGCGTGGCCAAGGGTATGATGGTGCAGCTGCTATGAGCGGTCAGTTTAATGGTGTACAGGCGCACGTTAGAGCCTTATATCCGCAAGCGATTTATGTTCACTGTGTGGCTCATTCATTAAATTTGGCTGTCTCGAATTCGTGTGAAGTATCCGCAATAAGAAACTGTTTAGGCACCATAGAAACACTATATAATTTTTTCCACACTCCAAAACGGCAATTGGTGCTGGAAGAAAGCCTGAAGGAATTGGAAGTTGCATCTTCCCACGAAAAAATAAAGCGGCTTTGTGCAACAAGATGGGTCGAAAGATACAACTCTGTAATGGTTTTTGTCGAACTTTTCGATGGAATTATACTGGCATTACATAAAATTTCTGAATGGCCGGATAAGGAGTCCGCAAATGCTGCTCATCAACTTGACTGCACATTAAAAAAGGCCGAATTTGTTATTGCATTGTCAGTAATAAATCAGGTGTTTTCTTACAGCAGTATTTTATGCAAGATGCTGCAGCAACGGAATATCGACTTGAGAAAGGCAGCAAACTTAGCTGAAGACACAATAGCTGAAATAAAGAAGCTACGTGAAGATGCTAAGCCCGGGTTCGCAAAATTATTTGCTGGCGTTCAGGAGCAAGCTGGTAGACACAGAATCGACATTTCCCAACCCCGGATTACATCGAAGCAAACCAACAGATGCAATGTTGAGGTTAGTCATGTCGAAGATTATTTTCGAGTGTCGATTTATATCCCGTTCTTGGATGCTTTTTTGGGCAACTTAGAGGATAGATTCACCAAGCACAAAGAGATTTTGATGGGTTTCCAGTGTTTACTGCCAACCAATCCCCATAGTCTAACTGATAAAACTTTAGAAGAATTCAAGTCTCTAATCTTATTTTATAAGGATGATCTAAATGGCAGCATGGATGAGCTAACAGCAGAGCTGAAATTATGGTACAGACTGATTGCTAAGTTGGACAAGCAGGAATGGCCTAAAGATGCTTTGAGTGCAATAAAATATTGCGCTGATGACGTTTTCCCAAACATAAAGACATTACTGCATATATTAGCAGTACTGCCTGTTTCCACGGCGGAAAATGAAAGATCTTTTTCGACATTACGCCGTTTGAAGAACTACTTGCGAAATGCTACATCCGAGACTCGACTTAATGGACTAACGCTCTTGCATATATTCAGAGAATTGACTCCATCAGTGGAATCAATCCTTAATAAAATGTCCGAAAAACCAAGGAAGCTAAAAATCAAACTTTAGTACATAATTAGTTTATTTGGATTTATACATTAGGTATTATACTGATATAAATATATAAAATCCAGAAAAATTTGGACTTTTATGACATCACTTATTGACTGTCCTATTATCCATAATCCACATTTACATAGGTACAGAGGTACAAAATGGTGGTATAACTAAAATTTATCCCCCCCCGAAAAAAATTTCTGGGTGCGCCCCTGGTAGGAGACGAAAACGTTTCTTCCCAGCGCGCCGAAGAAAATTGGAAAGTTACGAAATTACAGAAGACAAGGATTCCGTTGTCGGTACGTGCGCAATCCAGCTGGAGAGTACCAAACTGAGATCGAGATAAACCAGCCTGCCTGTGATTGGTCCAACTGAAAAGCGAATAGCAGCCTGCAGTGGGCGGTCCGAATTCATTCGACTTCCACATCGATCGTGCGACAAAGTGACCTCCAAGTCCTGGTGCACTTATGAGCTAGAGGTATTTGTAGACAATAATTCGTTGTAGTTCGCCTCGTTGTCGATTTATTATTTCGTCGTAGTTCGCCTTGTTGTAGATTGATTATTTCGTTGTAGTATTTTTAATTATTACACTATTATAAATTGGTATGTTTGTAAAGGCAATTTAAATTACCTACTAGTGTTGCGTTCAATTTAGTGCTTATCAGCACTATTAGCATTCATTTAAACGACTCCTACCTGAAAGCGTTACTACACGCATTTACAGCAGTGTTGTGTTGACTATCGACTAAAGTGGATAAGAATTTATGAAATACGAATTAATTTTCTTTCTGTACTCGGCGGTTTTGAGAGTAAATACTTTGCTTTAATTCACATAATAAAATACATATTTTCCTTTATATGCAGTGACTTTTTGTGTATGAATGAGTTAACTTTATTTTCACAGGAGTGTGTACCGCCTCACCCCCATTTCTTTTAATATGTGTTACTTACAGATAAAAGGCGATTTCTAAGACAAAAAGAACCCAACAGGTATTAATAAAGATTATTGATTTTTATTCATTTATCCTTTCCCCTCTCCTTGAGGCCAGAAGAATTATCGACTGAAGCTAGCCGGCGCCCAACAACCCTTAATGTTTATAAGAAGAACCACCCCCAAATAGAGGATTTTAAGAAGAGACGGTGAAGAGAGTTGGAAAGTAACCAGCCGGTTACATGTTTATTCACATGGTTGGTAGATGCTACAATTCAGAACGCTTGGGTATTACACAAAAAAACAGGAAACAAACTCACACAATTACAATTTCGTAGAGAACTAGTGAAAACCTATCTAAAAAGATATCGTAATCCCCCTAAGCAAGGTGGCAGACCATCAAGCAGTGCATCCAGCAGATCATCAAATAGAGTGCCGGATGATATACGATTCGATAATACATCGCATTTGCTCGTTCCTTGTCCTGATAAAAAGAAAAGGCGATGTGCTGGTGAAGGATGTTTTATCAATTATGAGAACGATGCGTTCGAAATGCAATGTTGGATTATGTCTTAGTGTAATTTCAAATTTCATACAAATTTGTAGACGTTAAATTGAAAAATAGATGTTTTATCAAAAGTTTTCCAATTATTTACTAATAACTAGATTCTGCTCCTGCAAGGTACTAGCGTTGCCATACGGCTACACCTCTTATCTTGAAAAATAATATATTTTTTTCTATTATCAAGTAGTACTTTTTGGTATAACGGTTATTCGAAGCAGGTGATTATAATAAAAACTAGAATTTCAGTGAAAAACAAACTTCGTCCTTCATGGGTTAAATACGCGACGAGTTGAATTTTCCCTGTATCCATCTCCACAAAATTCGGATTTCGCTTGACGCCGCCAACTGATAACGAGCAAAATAACTCGTTTCTATCCTTCCTTTTACTTATTATGGGAAACTAAAACGGCCTATAAACAATTGCAGAAACAATGTTTTGAATGTTTGAAATACAAGGGGCTTGATTTTCTGCCGAAAGCATTTCGGATATGTCAATCTTACACCAAAATAACGCAAATGAAACAAAAAAGAAAAGAGTAAAATTCAGTTAGAAAGTAATATAATACCAATATATGTGCGTTTTTGTTTGGAAAATTTAACCGGCAACTGACAGTTCCAGCAAATTCCAACAGGAACGGTCGTAGACCGACTAATTAATTACGGTATCTCCTTGTCTCCATGGCGCCGCGGAAAGTTCTCGAAAGTACGGTTTTTTATGTAACGAATACCAAACCAATCGTTAATTCGGGATGCTTCGTTACAATTTATATTTATATTTAAATTTGTTTTTTGTCTTGTTTTAGTATTGTTTTTTTATGTATACCTTCACTTTCACTTTATCTTTTGATATGTATTTAATAAACCTGCATCTATATGCTTATATTATCAATTCTTTGTTTAAGTTTCTTTGTTTATATTAGTCTGTGGAAGATCGCCATTCTGGCGACCCTTATCCTTTTATACACCAGCTGATGGTTTAATAATAATAATAATTATTATTATTAAATCTACGCCAACATTGAACGTGCTTTCCATTGCTGTAATATAACCCAAAGCGAAAGGTGTTCTAGGATGTTGCAGTACTGGAATATCATCTATGTTTAATCTTTTCAAGTAATCGGTTGATGAAGCAAATATATCTCGGAAATAGTTAAGTGTTTTTGGTCTTATGGAGGCCTCGAAGATTCTGTCAATAATTCTAATGAACTCTACAGTAGCCTCGGAATTTTGTAAGTCTGAATGACCGGTTTCCCTCAAACAGTCTATAGCATCTGCTGAACTGATACTTTGTTTTTGTACAAAATATTTCTATTTCTATGCTTTCTCCTGGAGATCATTTAACTTGGCAACAAAAATCCATCTTATGGGACCTAATTCTTTTCGGCGAAAGTATTGCGTGCTAATTTGATCATGACAAGTATCTAATATACAATTGACTTTACTCGGAGAACATGGGTGATTACAGTTAGGACTTATGAATTACCAATGAATATCCTATTTTAGTTAAACTTTGAACATTAGTGATCGTCCCATCACATGTTATGGAATGAACTGTAATTTCGACATTAAATAAATTTTTAATACAACATAATGATAGTGCATGAAAATCTGCATCACTTTTGTTTAGAAAGTAGCCAATGGGACACTTAAAATTCATTTTGTAGCTAACAATTAGAAAAACCAAAGCTTCCGATGCTACAGTCTGTGATTCAACCAATAATACCACCATAGCCACAATATCCAACGTATTTTCCAGCACTTTCACTCCAAATAATTTGTCTTTGATAGATATGACAGCGTTTACGATGCCACAATCTTTTATAAAAGGCTCTTTAAGGCATTCCTATTCTTCCTTCAATAAACCAGGACTGCATTCATATTTAAAAAGTAAATTTCTCGTTGACTAAATTGCTTCACTATTTCTGTGTATATTCTTTGTCTTGACTCAAGTCCCTCGTTATTTTTTTTATTAACAACCTGCTGAAGTGGCAAACCAGCAAAGTTCAGCTCTAGAATTGACCCTAAATTCTCATAATCGTGGTCTCATCGTCTTAGTTGTTTCTTTAAAGTTTTTTGCTTTCCAGATGCTCATGAAACTTTTATTATGATTTTGGTGTTATATTTTGAAAACATGTTAAAAATGTAATTCTGATCACTTTTTTGTCATTTTTTTATTTGACAAAGAACTACTACAACTGAATTTATTTAAAACAAATTGTCTAAAACTTTATCAAGTTGTTTATTTTATTATTATAAACATGATTTTTCGTGTTTTTTTAAATTTTAGTTAATAGATTTGAAGTTTGATAGTGTATGTTTAAACCGACAGTAGCAATTCAAACTACTTTCGATACAAAGGAATTTATTAATTTCAAAACAGTGAAGACATGGGTAAATATTGACATATAACCTAAATTTGTACAGAAATTTACTCTTTAGTGTGGTAACTCTGGAATAATAATTTTGGGTGTAGTGCAATATCACATCTCTGGCACCTAAACGCTGCTTGTTTGTGGCAGACTGCACAGCGGGTTTGTTTCTCCTGATAAATTAGTAAGTGGTCAAGCCGATCATATCTTGACTCCATATGGGTATATTTACTTTTCTTTCGTTTTGATGTCCTTTTATATGTTTCCAGTATTCCTGTAGCTATACACCTTCTAAATGTGAGGTGGTCCATTTTCCCATTGTATTTATGCAATTGCGATGCATTTTGTTCGGCCATATCAAGGCAATGAACAAATAGCGAAAAATACCACTTCTTTCCACTAATAGCCACCCTGTACAAACCTGTTTTGATCTGCATGATCGACACCCCCCCCCCCCCCCCATGTTCTCATTATATTTTTTTATCAAATAAGGTTGTGGAAGAACGTTTTTTTTGCTTTTGAGAGAACCTTTTTATTTGGACGGTGGGAAATGGCGAGGTGGCATTTGATGCAATTGTTACAACGATATTGTCATTCCATTTGCAGATCATAATATGGCTGTTTTCTTCAAATGTATATTCGAATGTGCCTCGTGGCACTTTTTTCATAAGCTTACATGACTTTAGTGGGCAAGTATCTAGTTTTCTCGTAGGGTACCAGTGCATTTCAAGCTCTTCTTTGTTAGCTCTTTGATCAATGGCATAGAGGTGAAAAGATTATCAAAAAATATGTGAAAAGGTGCGTCTCGTGATCGAACTTGAAGAACATCGGCAAATCACAAAACAATATTTGCTCCTACACAACATTTTTCAAACCTTGATAAGGCTCAAACCATTCTATGTAACCTTGCTTTGTCGTTCCAGTCCATAACTTGTATCCCCATCGAATTGGCTTGCCTCGAATAAATTGTTTGGATCCATGGCCTCTGTGATAGGGTACCATCAATTCGTCCAAACTGTGACCTTCTTCAACAGGGGGCAAATAAATCGAATTTTTTATTTAGCATGTCAAACATTGGTCGCATTTTAGAAATTTTCTGAAAATAGATACGTAATATTGCATGTGTTCAGTTTTTGTCACACTTCATGCAATCTAGGCCAATAGGTATATGCACTAATAATGAGAGTAATTCCGAAAAAGCTGGAATAAATTTTATTTTGTTTAGCTATACTACTAACAAGAAGGTACACGATTAATTATTAGTTAGATAATATTTCGATTAGTATCAATTTTACAGAAAAATACATGATTATCAAAATTAAAGAGCAATAATTACTATATTCCAAAGGTTCTCTATAGTTTTTTTTTGTACGACTATCGGTTTTGAAGATGTAGGCGTGGAAAGTTCAAAACCGAGACTACCAAAACTACAAAAAAAGTTGACGATCAGTCGGTATCATGTTACATATACAGGATAAGTTGTAAAAGGGGCATTCTGTTCCCACGTTTCGTTAGAATAAGAAGTTTTGTGTATGTATAAATAAATTCTGCAGTTTTGTCTCTTTAGTTTTTATTAGAAGAAGCGTATTTGGTGTGGCACGCAACATTAGTGCTAGATAACGAAAATGAGTCAACACATATCTAGATCGTCGTCTTCATCGAATGGGTCAGCTTCTACGAGTTCAAGCACAGACAGAAAAAATGTCGTGGTAACAAAAGACTACATCAATCAGATAATGAAAAAAGCTATGTGCCGCCTAGTCCACTAGTCGCGAGACAAATACGCCTTCGCACCCTCCGAGTGATACAATCACTAGATTAGAAAACTTGGTAGAGAAATTGATAAAAAGTCAAGCGAATGAAAGTATATGATACGACAGTTTTTGGGAAAATCCGAATGTATACCAGAATTCGCCCCTGGAAACCCAAATCGATCTGTTAACATATCATAAGATAAGCACGATAACTGCGTAGGACGATGCAACAACGGTTTACCATATGCAGAATCGTTTAACTGGTTGGGCGAAAAAGTGGTACGAAAACTTGAAAACGTTTGATTATTCTAACTAGTACGGATGGTATTATACAATGTCCATAACCCAAATAGAAGAATTAACTAAATATGTAAATTCTTTCCGAAAGCTTACAAAATCTTGGTAAGTTAAAGGAATCTGTAGCAACCCAGAGCAAGTGTGCGCGATAGGACTTCGTTGAAACCCGTCAGATTCTATAAAATCAATTTTTATGTTCTTACCGATGACCAAACTGGATCCCGTGCAAAACCGCATAAAAGCGGACCTGATATTTTCATCTGCAGTTTTAATAAATTTTGTGAGATGCCTATAAATTTCCATTTTAGGTTGATCCAAAAACATGTGACTAACATCAAACATATATACAGAGTGATTCCTATAGTACCTGCCACCGTTTGGGAGCGTGTAGGTGGTGCGTAGGGGAGTATTTTGATATAGGACACTTGGGGTCGGAAATCTAAAATAAGGGTGCCAGAGCCAAATTTACCTTCTGGAATTTCGCGCCTGTAGGTAGGCAACCCAACCGGCCGGCGGTGCACACGGAGCGATCTCAGGCGGCGATGTGTGGCTGACACTTGATCAGAATTTTGTTTAAACCCACGAAATCCCGTCTGCAACGACGCGTATCAAGTGAATAAACACTATGGCAATAGTATAATAATAGTTGGCTAGATGTAGGAAGTGCATTGAGAACAACGGTGGCCACGTTGAACACTTGTAAACGTTATTGCTTTTGACTGTCGTTTTCCCTCCTTCCCTCTCATGTCGCTTCCTCGCGCTAACTCGCTCTGCATCGCTCCGCGCGAAACGTCGGTCGGTTGGGTTGCCTACATACATGTAACTCCATAGCGTATACAATTAATAGGAAAAACGCGCATGTCCAGTGCTACATGGACAGTTGAGTTTAACGGTTACTTAGTACCTACGTGATTGTGACATTGTTTAAACTACTTGTAGATCGTTATTTTGTGTGAAATTCAAAGTGAAAGAAGTACGCTGGGGTGAGTAATTGAGCAGTACTATTTAATTTTGAAACGGAAGACTTTGTATCAGACTGTTAAACTTTCAAATTTAGCTGGAGATACGTGTTTTTCCAATTTGAATATGAATTAGAAAAACACGTATCTCCAGATAAATTTGAAAGTTTAACTGCTGAAAAAATAATAAACTCGGGAAAGTATAGTCTTTTCAAACAGTAAGATTTAAACTTTAAGCTAAAAAGCGATGTTAAACCCTTATAAATTATTTATGTGCCTAGAAAAAATCAATACTCTCCCTAAAAATATATTTTTGAAACATAATCGTTATGTTTAGAGCTGATAGTGAATTTAAGCTATCAAATTGTTATAAGTTAGTGTACTTTCAGGACATAATGAATCGTGGAAAGAAACTGCTTGAAATGGCCTTACAAGATCGTAATGCAAGCGTTACTCCGATAGATTATGAGACCACCTATCACCAAAACAATTCCGAAGATGCTGAGATTGAGTATTTATTAAACAAGTTTGATTCTGGTAAGCTCCTTCCTATATCTACATCAGAAGACCACGACGTAACCCTTATGCCATTGGAAATAGACACAGCCACGTGCAGCGATACAAGATTGGTTACTCTACAACCAGTAGTTTTCAATCGAGAATCGAAAGACGATATGCCGTCCGAAAAGTTGCAAGGCATGCAGGAAGAAAATCGGGAATGTAGCTCTGACAACTCACAAGAAACCTTCGCGGTACTTCAACCAGTGACATTCAATGAAGAACCGGATGAAAATATAATATTATGTGAAGAATCGCGTACTTCGGACGAATCGGATCCAGATTATAATCCTAATGATGGTGAAGAAGATGACGTAATACCTGCGACTTCAGAAGATGAGATGGAGCAGACAAAAGTAACAAAAAATGAAGTTGTAAATATTCCAACAACAAAAATACGTCATAAGCGAATAAACATGAACAAGGACGATTGGGAATACAACACGAATAAAAAAAGAAGAGAGCAGGGAGTGTCATATAAGGGAAAGAAAAAAGATAATGAGAAATGGGACTACAACATTTCAAAACCGGCAAGACTTTTAAATGCAGCATGTAACTGTAAATTAAGCAGCAAAAGAACGGCTCTTCAATGTAAAATGTTCACCGAAGAAATGAGGGAAAGGATTTTTAAGCAATTCTGGGAAATGACGTGGCCTGAGAAAAGAGTCTTTATTCAAGGTCTTGTCACATATAAACAAGTAGACCGAAGAAGGGATGTGAAGGAGAATGTATCAAGACGAAAGTTTTCTATACAGTATTTTCTGAAAACAGGAGGACTGCAAAATTGTAGAGTGTGTAAAAATATGTTTCTCCGTACTTTGGCAATTAAAGAGTGGATCGTCAGGAGATGTCTCAATATTACTGACAAAGCTGATGAGAAATCGCGAAATGGGCGGCAGAAAAACATAAAAAAGGTTCACGAAGGAAAAGCAAAAGTTGAGGAATTCTTAGACAGGCTACCAAAATTAGAATCGCATTATTGCCGGTCGTCCTCTTCCAAACTATACCTAGAACCTCTTTGGCAATCAAAAGCAGAACTCTACCGGCTATATAAAGATGAATTTTGTAAGGAACAAAATGTGACATCGTGCTCTTCTGCTACATTCGATAACGTATTTGACAAAAAGAATCTGTCGCTGTTTCGTCCAAAGAAAGATGCATGCGATGTGTGTGTAGGATACGAAACAAAAAATGTGTCTGAGCAAGATTACTTGTATCACATTGAGTTGAAGAATGAAGCAAGAAATGAGAAAGAAGTGGACAAAGAGTCCCAAAATGAGGTTTTTACTATGGACCTCCAATCCGTCCTTCTTTGTCCTCGTTCCAACGTTTCTGCGCTGTACTATAAAACTAAGCTTATCGTCCACAATTTTACATTGTATGACCTGAAAAGAAAGCAAGGGTTTTGTTTTTTATGGAATGAGGCTGAAGGCGGTTTAACGGCGAACGAATTTTCGTCCATAATCTTTCACTTCTTAGAAACCCACGTAATCCCCAGAGCTTCAACCAATAATGTCGATATTATCTTATTTAGTGACGGTTGCACCTATCAAAACCGCAACGCAACATTATCGAACGCTCTCTTAAACCTTGCAGTGAAATACAACGTAAACATTATTCAGAAGTTTTTACAGAAAGGCCATACGCAGATGGAGGTCGACAGTATGCATTCAGCAATTGAAAAGCGACTAAGGCATACTAAGATCAACGTGCCAGCCGATTATATTTCCATCTGTAAAAAAGCTTGTGTTAAATCGCCGTATGTTGTAAAATATTTAACTTATGAATTTTTCAAAAATTTTACTGAAATATCGTTCATAAAGTCAATACGACCTGGTAGACGTGTTGGAGATCCTGTGGTCACTGATATTAAAGCTATGAAATACACTCCGCAAAACGCACTTATGTATAAATTACGCCACACTACAGATTGGGAGCAACTACCTCTATGTAGACAGCATAAAAACATCGACAACCCCGTTGGATTTTCCGAATTGCCGCAGTTATACCTTGAAAGACTAAAAATTAAGGAAGAGAAGTTTCAACATCTACAACTACTTAAAGGTTCAATTGAATCTGATTACCACTCTTTTTTTGATAACTTGCCTTATCGTTAATAATAACCTATAGATTAGTAATAACTTTTCTTTTGCAATTGTAAAGTTTCTTAATAAATTACGAATTTATATAAATAATTACTTTTATTTTCATCAAAACCTTAGGGGGTTGCAATATACGTAAGTCCCGATTTTTAGGAGCATTTTTATAAGAAAAACACGTAACTCCTCTTATTACTTAAATTAATATGAAAATCATTATATTTCTTACATGATTTCAACCCTTGTTAATTTTAGATTTTTTTTGTATCATTTGTTTTATACAACGTTTTGGTTATGAAGTCGTAAATAGTTTTTCACGCCTCCTGTAAAATTTACCAAAATGGAGTTACATGGTTTTCGTATTAGGGCGACGATATTTTTGTTCTTCAGATGCTAGTTGTAAAATTAACGTTTTAATATTAGTTTTGTTGGGCAACCATCTTGATCGACATCTTCAAAATTTCGCATTTTTTACGAAATTTCGTTTCCCGTATTATTTTATATAGTTTTATAGAATTCTGTATTATTTTACAGAATTCCGTATTTTTTACGGAAAATTAAAAAAAGCAGGACTACGCTTTCGTAGTAAAAGAAAGTACGAGCAAACATATAAATTATAAGTTATATAAGCAGGGGTGTACCAGTAAAGGTGTCCGAAATGTGGCATCAGGAAATGCTTTACTAGCATACTTTAACCCATAATGTCCAAGCGTGCGTCAACGCAACATTAGAATTATTTTTTTTAAGTACTATACAGTGTGTCCCCGGATGGGCTGAACAAGAGGGAAAAAATTTTTAATTTTAACTTTACGCAAAAATGTCATTATAAATTATAAAAATGTTTGCTTGCCTCAAAACCACCTATTCTGAAATGAAAATCTAGATATTCCTTTTAGCAGCTGAGAAAATTATAAAAAACGCAAAATCTACAGCGGAATTTTTTCTAAGTTGCATGTTTTTGATTAAATCATTGTGTCTTCCATGGCGACTTTGCACGAACTTTCTACTTTCCTAACTCGGTTACGATTGAATGAATGGCGCAGTTTTTTTTTTATCAATCAAAAATACCGTTAATGACTTGGTGTTTCTTTTTTTAAATTTTTCTCTATAAGATATAACTTATTAAAAAACATTTTACTCAGGCGGCATACATGATTAAATAAAAACAAAGAACCAAAGTATAATACAATAAGAAATTAGTAAGCAGATCAATAATTTTTTTGCAATGAAATATGCAGTATTCCGAAAGTCGTGCTGAGGTATTAATTCAAATAAACTAACATTTCCCATGGCCAAAAATTTAGGTCCCGTGCATCACTTATTTCGCGGTTTTGCAACAGAATCGATGCGCAATAAATCATTGATTGTGCATTTATTATAAATGCAAGATTTTACTCAAATTTGGACATCATTTATTTGAGGAAATTCTTTCTTGTCCAATTAATAAAAGATCTACGTCTACAAAATAAGAGTGTTAACTTACCCTAGCCGCGATCCTGTCAAAACAGTCAAATGAGAGGCTAGTAACAAGTTATTTTTATTTTTTTAATGCACCGCAAATAGCTACATTTGTTAAATACGATTACCAGCTCCGTGAAATGTGTGGTTTGTGAACGGCGGGTAGTAAAGGGCAGGTGAAAACCATTTTGTGACCCGCAATGCAATAAAAGGCTTATCAAATACGGATATACGATAAGTCGAAAAAGCCGTGAAGAGTATACGCTTCAATAAAGAAGGGACATTGAATTCATAATGTACTGTGGTTGAATATGGCCTTTATTGGAATGGACGAAATTGAACATAATCGATAACGAACGCCCGACGGAAAGAAAAAGAGGAAAAATTAATGATGTTAGATAAGTTTATTATGCCTGGCACCGAACTGAATTCGTCCCAACCACAGACCATAAGATTATACATTACACTGTTCATGAATAGAAAACACGAAAAACCTGTCAGAAAAGTGGATATCAGATATTATGCTCGCACGAAATTAAACGAATGACGGGACGTAAGAAAAGATTGGAACTGGCTTTATTAAATATGAAACGCAACCTCACAAGCATAACACAGGTGATTAAAGGCCGGTCTTTCATGTGTCTGTGAAACTTAGCTGAGAGTGAATGACAAAGTTGTTCAAATATAGTTAATTAATTAATTAAATAGTTTTGATAGATCGGCATTGTGCGAAAAAAAATTAAAAGTATAAATTTACACTGAAAGATCATCCAATTTTTGTAGAAAACACTAAACACTAAAGTAGTAGTTCTGCATTACTCAAAAAAGATCGCGTATCTGCACTAGTTTACGTTTAAGTTGAATGTAACACAGAATGTGCACTTTTCTAAATCGATTACATGATCAACATATACTCGTACATATCCCCTCTCCATCCAGCTCTTCAAGTAATACATCAAGCGGAAAGGAAGATTAATCAAACTAGGAGAACAACTAACTACAACTTTAACAAGTTAAAAAGTAATCGTAAACGATTTACATAAAGCGCATTTCCGCAATCCGTTATTGACGTGCTACTTCAATTTCAGTTTATGAGAAGAATTTCATTTCAATGCTTTTCTAAATAAGAAAGTTGGAACTGCGCATGCGCAAACCTAAATTTTAAAACTAATGCTAGATTTTCCTTTGTTCCAAGCGTCTAAGTATCAAATTTCACTTAAATGGTGCCATAGATAAAAAAGTTGGTACTGCGCATGCGCAAAAGAAAATTTTGAGACTGGCGCTCGATGATCCTTTATTCCAAGTGCCTATGTATCACATTTCATTTAAATTCTTCCATAAATAAAAAAAGTTGGCACTGCGCATGCGCAAAGCCAAATTTTGAAACTGGCGTTTGATTTTCCTTTATCCCAAGTGCCTATGTATCAAATTTCGTTTAAATTCTTCCATAAATAAAAAAGTTTGCACTGCGCATGCGCAAAACCAAATTTTGAAATTGGCGTTTGATTTTCCTTTATTCCAAGTGCCTATGTATCAAATTTCGTTTAAATTCTTCCATAAATAAAAAAGTTGGCACTGGGCATGCGCAAAACCAAATTTTGAAACTGGCGTTTGATTTTCCTTTATCCCAAGTGCCTATGTATCAAATTTCGTGTAAATTCTTGCGCAAATAAAAAAGTTGGCACTGCGCATGCGCAAAACCAAATTTTGAAATTGGCGTTTGATTTTCCTTTATTCCAAGTGCCTATGTATCAACCCAGCAAACACGATTGCGTATTTTAAATGTAACAAATACGTATTTCTGTTTCATGTTACGTTTTGTGTAACGTATCGAATAAGCGACAAATACACTTCAGATACGTCCTATGTCCGCCTGCGCCACATAGAAAACGTACATCATGGTTACGTAACTATGTTTCAATTCAGATACGTTGTATCAAACGTGTTTGGTACGTAACGGAAGTTCATCATAGTTACGTTAGTATGTTCCAATTCAGATACGTTGTATTAAATGCACTTAGTGCGCAATGGGAAGTTGCATTGGTTGCGTATTTGTTTTAAACAAACTTGCGCAAGGGTTTCATACCTTCACCGATTGATGTATGTATCAATTACGTTTCATAATCCTTTAATAAATGTACCCGTCTGCAAAATGTGCGTAGCAATTATATCACAGTTGTTTTAACAATAACGTATGTGTTACATAGGTTTGTGGAATAGACAAAGGCACCAATCACAAAATAAACTTTAAGGAACTCTAATACGCGTTTCAACAGAACTGTTGTCATCACCAAACTGACCACTGATGATGACAGCATTGCTGTTGAAATGAGTTCGATATCCTTAAAGCTTGTTTTGTGCTTATTGGCGCATTTTCCATACAGGCTATATGGTCACAAGTGTTCTAGATCTTAAAAAAAAATCATTGTTATATTATTACTGAATAAAAGTAGCACTTAATTTAAACATATATATTAAATAACAGTGCTGGAATGATGCAGAAAAAAATGGCACAACAATCACTATAAAGTAACATAATTCAATGTACATATAAATGAATATGATACATGCATCCAATATATACGCGTAATATCAACAAAAATTTTGATACATAATCTAGTAACATATATACAAGAAATCACATAAGATTATGAAACAATGGGAACCAATTCAGTAAATAAATGAATATTGTACATTATACTACCAATAATAAAAACCCTATACATATAATCAGTCCAATTCTATAACTTGAAATAACCTTAGCAACTTGCTAATAGTGAAGGTAATTGCTACATGATCATAATAAATGCTGATCATGTAGCAATTACCTTCACTATTAGCAAGTTGCTAAGGTTATTTCAAGTTACAGAATTGGACTGATTATTCTATGATTAAGCAATAAAATGAAAGGGAACAAATATTAATTATAAAAAGTGACCAACAAACAGGTGACTACAAGATAATTCGTCAAACTAGATATAAAGAACACTCCATTACAACCTTCAGTAGGTAGGTAAATGAATTATATTTCATGTCTCGACCTTCGAAGATCAAAGTGGTAGTCTCTCTCTTTCCTGCTTGAACCACGCGATTTAAAAAAAAAAGCGGGGGAACGCGTCCTCTCTCCCAGGGTACACACGCTTTATATTCACTTCTCTTTTTCGTGCGCTGCGAACCAGTCGCGCTTGTTTTGTGTGCAATATGGGAAAACATAAAAGAAAAAACGAGGAAGACTTCAAACAACTTAAGAAGCGTCTCAAGATTTTAGAAGGTCAGGTGAAAAAGAGGAAACGAGTTCTAGTTATGGCCTCCGATTCATCAGATCAAGGTAATTTTGTTTGTGCAGGCGGTTACTGAGTAACCTACCTATACATGCACGCCTTCGACTGATCGCCTTGCTGAAGTTAGGCGATGCTGCAGTTCTATATTTAGAACGGGCCTGATATTGTTTGAAACAGCTATCAGAGGGTTCGTGGAACCTATTAACCTTGTTGCTTTTGCACCATTCTGGTTGCATATACGAAATTATGTGATTGAATCACAATAATTTTGTTATAAAAGGAATTTTCATTTTTCGAGGTTACGTACGTGATACACGCACACTCGTAAATTATGTGATTGAATCACTACCTTTTAATGCTTTAAGTTTGGCTCTAATTTTGGTCTTTTGCTTTAGAGGATTCTGTTCATGATCATGGGGAAAATTTCCATACGGAATTAATTTCGAATGATCAAGAAAACGTTGATCCTCAATTATTATCTCTACTGGGAGAAAAATCTTGCACAATTTCGGATGTCGGTGAGGCGATTCACCCCGAATTGGTTCAAAGATGGGAAGACCTTATAAAATCTGGATTAAACGAAGAGTAATTAACGACCTGGTTACTAAATATCCTTTTCCGGAAAATTGTGTATTTATTAAACCGCCAGTACTTAACCCCGAAATAAAAGCCACAATTTCTGAGGCAGCTGTGGCTAGGGACTCTCGCTTGCTTAATAACCAGAAACAACTATGCGCTGCATGGATTGCTAACGCGAAGGTTCTTAACAAGATTTTAACCTCCGACAACATTCCAGTAGAATCAAGAATGTTTATGGCGGAGAATATTAGCAATTCATCACGGCTGTTATCGAACCAAATTTTTGTACAAACAAATATTCGACGATCTTTAGTTTCAAACCTACTGAACGAGAAACTTAAAGACACTCTTCAAAATTCAGTGTCCGACAACCTCTTATTTGGCAGTACTCTGATAGAGGATATAAAATGTGCCAAAGAAGTTCAGAAATCGAAATCTGACCTTCAAAAACCCCCCAAGGTGAGAGATAAAACAAAACATTTAAACTGGAAGGGTCCAGCTGCGAATTCTCAGAGAAGCTTTCCCCAGGCTGGACCAATGAGAACCAGGGTTGCTTCTCAAACCGAGAGATATCGGGATCTCCGAAAAATGGCCTTTCCTCAAAAGAAAATGGGCAGCAGACATCCATTTGTACGAGAGAAAAACCAAGACAAGACAAGACAGACTTATCAACGCAGGAGCAGATTTTATTAGAAAATGAGGTAAATTTACCTTTTGCTGGTAGACTGAAACATTTTATAGGTAACTGGCAAAATATTACTAATGACAAACGGATTTTGTCTTGGTTAAATGGGTATAAAATTCCTTTATTTGGAAATATTAAACAATCATGTCCTTTTAAAGTACCAAATTGGTCTACTCAACAAAAATCAAAGCTTCACGTTTGCATTTACGAAATGTTATCTTTGGGAGCGGTGTCGAAATGCTCGCCCCTGCAGGGCCAGTTTATTTCACCATTCTTTCTAACACCTAAACCAGATGGTTCGTTTAGGTTTATATTAAATTTAAAACATTTAAATTCATATATCAATAATGACCACTTTAAGCTAGAAGATTATAAAACGGCATTAAATTTGATTAACGAAGGGGATCATTTTATCAAACTAGACTTGGAGAAAGCTTACTTTCTCATACCGTTGGCCACTGAAAGTAAAAAATATGTAAGATTTGTTTTTGACGATGAACTTTTTCAATTTAATTGCCTCCCATTTGGACTGTGTACAGCTCCATATGTTTTACGAAACTGTTAAAACCAGTGTTGGCAAAATTAAGACTACAAAATTTATTGTCTGTAGTCTATTTAGATGACTTTTTATTGTTAGGTAGTTCTTCTGGAGAGTGCTTATCGAATTTTAAATTAACGTCTGCTTTACTCGAAAGTTTAGGGTTTGTAATAAATTTTAGCAAGAGCGATATCATTCCTAAAACAAAATGTACCTTTCTAGGATTTGTTTTTAATTCGTCAAATATGACTATTTATATTCCAGATATTAAGAAGCAAAATTTGAAGAAGTTAATTTCCTTATTTGTTAGTAAGAAGCAATGTAAGATTCGTGAATTTTCTACGCTTGTAGGAACACTAATATCAATTTGTCCAGCTATACGTTACTCTTGGCTTTTTACTAAAAGATTAGAAAGGGAAAAATTCCTTGCCTTAAAAGGAAATAATTATAACTTTGATAAAACAATGTCTTTAACTAAAGAGGTGAAAATTGATCTTCTGTGGTGGTTAAAAAACATTTCGGTTGGGTATAATCATATAAGAGATACGGAATACAAGTTAGAGATTTTTTCAGACGCCTCTAGGTCAGGCTGGGGAGCTGTTTCTAATAATAAAACTGTTCACGGGTTTTGGTCGGAAAAAGAACTTTCTCATCACATAAATTATTTAGAACTTTTGGCAGCCTTTCATGGACTGAAAAAGTTTGCTAAAAATTTTAAATTTTGTAATTGTCTATTAAGAATTGATAACACAACAGCGGTGGCATATATAAACAAAATGGGAAGCATTCAATATCCCCATTTAAACAAATTGACTCGTGAAATGTGGCTTTGGTGTAAACAAAGACACATTTTTATAAAGGCTGTATACATTAAATCAGCAGACAATGTTACCGCTGATCGTGAATCTAGAAGAGAAAACCCAAATATAGAGTTTATGTTAGCAGATTGGGCTTTTGAAGCAATTGTTGATAAATTAGGAACACCAGAAATCGATTTGTTTGCAAGCAAATCAAATAATAAATGTGTTAATTTTGTAACAATTACAACTGATGCTTTTACCATTTCATGGGAAAAAATATTTTTCTATATATTTCCCCCATTCTCAAATAGAGTTATTATTAGAATATTGCAAAAAATAAAAAAGGAAAAAGCAAGAGGCATTGTGGTAGTCCCACTTTGGCCAACACAAGAATGGTTCCCATTATTTCAATCTCTACTTGAGACAGCTCCAATGTATCTTGAAGCAGATACTAATTCTTTTCATTTTTCCAATCGGACGATTCACCCATTGGCAAAATCAACTACACTACTGGCCGCAACTTTGTCAGCAAGATTTTCGAAAACAGGAAAATACCAAAACCTTCAATTAACATTATGATTTCATCACTAAGTACAGCTACCATAAACCAATATTCAGTACATTGGAAAAACTGGGTATCTTTTTGTTGTGCACAGAAGACAACTCCATTTAACAACAAGGTTAACATGATCATAGAGTTTTTAACAAACATGTTTCATAATAATAGTTCATACACTTCTATTAACACAGCTAGATCGGCTATATCACTCATTACAGGAAACACACTTGGAGAACACGAGAATCTGAAAAGATTTATGAAAGGAATTCATAATCTAAGGCCAAGTAAACCTAAATATAATGACACATGGGACCCAAAGATAGTTCTCGAGCATTTGCAAACACTACATCCCAACGACAGTATCTCCTTAGAAATGTTATCATCAAAGTTAATAACCCTGATATTACTGTGCACAGGACACAGATTACAAACATGCTACCATATCAAATTAGATAATATAAAGTTTTCAGATCAAGGTGCTACCATTTACATTACAGATCGTATTAAAACTTCTGGACCAAAGAAAGTACAACCCATTTTAGTGTTACCGTATTTTAATGAAAATCCAAATTTATGTGTGGCAGGAACCTTAAAAAATTATATAGCACGAACAAAAGTTCTTAGAGGAAAAGAAAATCAACTCTTTATTTCTTTCAAACCACCACATAAAGCAGTAACGACTCAGTCTTTAAGTAGATGGGTAAAAATAATATTTGAAAAAAGTGGAATAAATTGTAAATATACACCATATAGCATAAGACATGCATCCACATCTTTAGCTAAAAGACAAGGAGTTCCTTTAGAGCTAATTAAAAAAGTGGCGGGCTGGTCACCAATCTCCACCACATTCTCAAAATTTTACGACAGACCTTTAGATAATAACGATAGATTTGCAAAAACCGTTTTGTCATCGCAAATGTAACCTTTTACTTATCGTAGATACTAAGTTTAGTTTTAGTTATAAAACTAGCGATATTGTCTTTGGTTAATTAGGGTAGGATTTTTCGTTGTGGAATCTTATTATCACACTTAATAAACGTTTTCTCATGTGTTTCTTGTATATAATAATAATAATAATAATCATATTTATTAAAAAAAAAAAAAATTTTTTTAGAACCTCATGGCATAGATTCAGCAAAACGCTGCTCTTCCATCTACACCATGACAAAACAGAGAATATTTGTACAGAGCAAAACAGCGAAAGAAAACAAAATTATTTTAGAATAACTACTTACTAAAGTATAGTGAAATGATGAATGAACAGATTGAAAGATAAAAGACAATACGAACAGGAATAATCAACAGTAACACGAAATCAAATTAAAGAGTGAAATAAAAGTTAAACAATTGTTTTTTGAACTGACGAGTTGGTAAACTCTTAAGAGGCGACGGCAATGCATTGTACATCACAGCAATGGTGTAGCTAAATGACCGCTCAAATAGTGCTGTTTTATGTTGAGGTATAGTTAGTAGCCCTCTATGCCTAAGATTTAAATTGTGAATGTCAGTCCTAAATCTGATCTTATTGTATAAGTATGGTGGCCGCTTATCGGAAATGATTTTATGAAATAAAACAGCATTTTGGAGATGCCGTCTACTCGTCATTGATAGCCAATTTGCGTCCTTTAACTTATGAGTAATGTGGTCATATTTAGAGATTTGTAGAGATATGTAGCGATTATTTCGGACATAAGCTTATGAACACAATTTTGCACACAAAAGTTAAAACAATTGTCTTATAAACTTTAAACAACTACCACTTTGATCTTCGAAGGTCGAGACATGAAATATAATTATAAGATCAAATGAACTTACCTGTGAAATTTGATCATAATTATATGAAGGTCTCGACCGAGAAGATCACTCCCACCCATCCCACACCCTAGGAAGCGACAATTGTTTTCCTTTGCATAAGTGAATATAAAGCGTGTGTACCCTGGGAGAGAGGACGCGTTCCCCCGCTTTTTGTTTTTAAATCGCGTGGTTCAAGCAGGAAAGAGAGAGACTACCACTTTGATCTTCGAAGGTCGAGACCTTCATATAATTATGATCAAATTTCACAGGTAAGTTCATTTGATCTTATAATTATAACTTAACCTAAAGAAATCACACATACAATAAAAAAAACAAGGAATACAAATAATTTTTACAGATAAAAAACTATCCTAATCAAAGTTCAGTCAATGAATAATTAACTTAACATAATTTAAATAAAGAAATCCCATGTGACTGCATTGATTACACTGCAAATAATTTTTACATTTGGTGTCAAACCTAATTTAAACAAACCTTGTAAAATCACTGCAGTGTATTCTTCCTTCTTGCAAATCGCTGTTGAGCAGCTCGAAACCAGTCAATGCCTGCATGCTCGATCACACCATCCTTTGCGTAAGGGAAAGAATCATGAACTGTTTCTATGGAATAAATATATGCCTTTATAAAATATAAATTTACAAGACCTTTTTCTCTTACCAATCAGAATTTTAATCAGTGCAAGGTTTTCAGTTCTATAATTTTGTTTTCGACCCTTCCAGGAACAAATTGTTGCCAGTTCAAAATCGAACATTTTAGAAAGCATTTTAAAAACAGAACTCCGCTCCGTAGATTCGACGAGGCGCTTCAAAATATGTTTCTTCAAAGAAATGGGACATTACCTACTTTTACTACAACTATTAGAGAAGCTTACCAATGCTGCCAATTGGGTCTCGTCTTTTAAAGTTTCTTCAAAATGTTCCAATTCTTCAACTGTTTTAAGGGGAAGTTCGATGGATAAAACTGGAATATCTTGTTGGAATGGTAAAATGTTTAATTTTTTTTCTATACCATTTAATTTATCTGTGTGACTTTGCAATAATAAATCACACTTTACCAATTGATCATTGATGCTTCGAAGTAAGTTGAACACTGTAAATAATACATGTGTACATATAGTTATTACTGGGAAAGCCATACCTGCTTGGTTCGATACCATACTATCTGCTGATGATGCGGGAGAGTCAACTTCGGCACTTGGATCTCTTCATGAGGCGGAATTATGACTACAGGTACATCCTCTAATGATATACCCGCCTCATCCAACTTATTCTGATTTGGAAGAGGTAATGGTGATAACGAATCTTGGTCCTCTTCGTAATGGAAATCACTGTCCCTTCTACTAGTGCAGAGTTCCCTTAGAGCCTTATTGTTTCTGTGTGTCACATTTTCTTCCACTTCAGATGAAGATTTATATTGCAATAATTTGGTTTCTTTTGCCTTGGCCTGTTCATAAGTATCTATATAATGTAAGCACAGAGTTGTATATTACATAAATGATTGAGAAAGTTTATTACCATAGTATCCCACGACCTGTACCGCTGTTACACTCCATAACTTATCGGGATTTCTTTTAAGCCGTAACGATTTTTGGTACTCCTTGCTTGTAGGATGGCTTAAGTAAGTTATAGTCTCCTTTTCATGAAGCCATTTTTTCAAAACAATTGTATATTGCTCTCCATCATCCGATACTGGTAAGTCATATACAATTGCATAACTATTTAACTAAAAAAATAAATTACATAAATGGATAAACATTGCTGGGTATTACATTTTTTAACTTTACATCTGGTGCAACAAAGGTAACACTTGAAAAAAATTTCCATCATGAGAAGGAACTTTAATGCACTTGCAAGCCACATCTTTATACGAAAATGTTTCTTCTACATCTAACATATAATTACATTCAATTGTACGTATCTTTAAGATACTAGGATACAGGTTGTCAATTTCAGAATTTTTTATTTTTCGTCCCTTGATCACTGTTGAACTTATAATATTAGTGATTTGCAGTATTTCATTGGATCTCAATAACACACAATTGTTTCTTAAACTAGTATCCAGTTGTATATCTTTCTCCATAAACAGGATATCGTTTTTTTCAGAATGCAATAGATATGGGTAAATAATTTTTGTTACAGGTGTGAAATTTTGTCTTTGTTCAAATACCCTATTGGAAATCTGTTGTAAGGGTTTACCAGAAATTTTCATTACGTTTTTAATTTCATGCAAATAATTCTCAAATGGAAAGGCGCTGAAATGATCCACACAACCAAATTTCTTTACATCGTCTACTAAATGGATAAGATTATGCACATTATATGTAATGTGTTCTTCACCAAAAAAATGTTTATAATTTTCTACGAAAAAAATTAGTAAGCTTTGTGGATAATCATAATCCTGGTGTGCCATTTTTGGTGATGCCAAGATTCGCATGGCAATATGCAAAGCCATAAAGTGTTTCAGCTGTGATTTTCTTAAATAAGGCTTTAAAATGGATGTTCCAGTGTACAACAGAAAAAAACGCAGTTCAGTAGCTTTCCAAAAATCAAGCTCTTGTAATGACCTAGGTAGCCTTGAAAACTCCACTGGAACATATTGTTTTATAGATTCAATATGTACGTCTATTAAACTCAATTCGGCCTGTTTAAGGCGTACATTAAAAAAGGTCCATATACGTAAAATTTAAGTACCCGTTTTAAAACGCCAATACAAACAAGATGCATATAATCTAAACCCACTTGTGTCACTAATCCAATATGTAACTCTTTTAATATAGTATCTCCCTTATGATAATCTTCATCCACCTTATTTTCAAATTCTTGGTCTGTACGTAGCTTCGCATCTACACACTGATATGTCATACGATTCTTAATAAAACTGCCTTCCACGTGGCATTTATTGCAACCAAAATATGCGTTGTGCCCTTTCACATTTAATATCAGTGCTTTTGCAGGTGCATCACAAATAATTATACTAACTGCAATTGTAGCCTTTATATCTCCCTCTGAAATTCCAGTTTCCTTCAACAACTTCATTTCTTTCACAAAATATTGTAAAAAGAGGTTACAGGACTCTGGTTTCTTTTTGCCGCAATAAACTCCTACTATTATAGGTTCATTAAATTCAACATTTATAATCGACACCAAAATTAGCCAAAATTGCACTGTGGAGCTTTTACTTAATGGCAATCCATCTATATTTAATTTTAATTGTAAGTCCATATTAAGTACAGATACACCATGCCTTTTAAGTGTGTGTAAGATACCCGATTTAACACCAAAATGCACGTATTTACCAGGAGGAACATCTTCAAATTTGAAAAATCCTGGTCTTGGTGTCCGCAGTAATGTTCGACCATCGTTTGGTAATTCAGGAATGCGAGGCTTTAAAATTGCTAAAAGTTTATTTACAGCAGATTGGGAAATGTGGTTTTCGATAGCCCAAATAGCAAGTTGTTGTTTTGTGGAGGTCTCGGTTGATCTACCAGTATGCACATTAATAATTGCATTTGTTTCGACATTTTGATCCCTATTATCAACTGCACCAGTCATGGTTATTGTGTGGTAGCCAGAAGTTGAAGGGATTGTTGGGGGGTCCACTTGCATAACAGAACATGATGCAATTGGAGAAGTTTGAACGTCAGTAGGTATTGCCTCCATAATATTACCCACTGCGCAGTTGGTTTCTATTAATTTAACATTAGAAGAGAAATTTTTTTCTAGACAATCTTTTTTCATGTTTTGTACGATACGCCTAAAGTGTCGTTTGGTTATGTTTCCCAAAGGCTTTCGCTTTACACCCTAGAATAAATCACAGTCTAGAATGAATCATAAAATTGGAAATTTAATCTGAAAATTTGTATATTTCATATCTAAATTTTTTCTAATTTTCTCTTTATTCATAGCGGCTTTCATCAGAAACTATTTGCAGCATTTTACAAAAAAAATCAAGATAAAAATTTGTATTTAGGCTTTATTTTATATTAAAAACACTTTTCTTTAATAAAATTTTTCCCTAAAATAATAAATACGCGAACTTGTCTCTTGAGAGGTTTTCATGTTTCCTTAATTTACGAACACCCTGTACGTTCAATCCAAAATCTTTGAACATCAATCTTATTCTTAAAACAAGAAAAACTTTGTATAGGTAATGAATAACTTTTTGTCGTAAAATCAATAATAAATATTTTTTTCCTGTTGTCAAGTCAATCCGGGGACATACTGTATGTAACACCCTGTACATGAAGTTTCATTTACATACCTTCATTAATAAGAAATTCGGCGTTGTGCATGCACACATCCAAATTTTCAAGGTTGTATTACGTTTTCTTTTATTTGAAGTGCAGACATTCAAAATTTCATTTAAATATCTTCATAAATAAGAGAGGCATTGCGCTAAATGTGCCATCTACAAAATCAATATGAGCGTTTACGCATTTAGTTATAAAACCTAACAGAAAAAATTAGTACAATAGGATATCCGCATTAAAACCAGAAAGCTTCAAAAATGGGCTTGACAGGCAAACGATTTGTTTAAAAATTGATAGGGTTCTTCTCATGAGGTAGAAATTATGGGTATGTCAAATTTGGTTTAGATCTGACTTACTGTCTGTCTTGTAGTGTTTACAAACAGACAGACAGACAAACATGACAAAAAATCAATACCATATTCTGTCAACTATGTTGTAAGCTGCCTTGTAAAAAAATGACAATTATAATACCCATACAGAGTCCCAACCAAAATTTGCACCCTTCTAAAACACTACACGACAAGCCCTATAATTAGCTTAATTTATTTCTCGGTATAAGTAATCGAACGATTGAAGAAATGGAAATACTGTTTTTTTTTTTTTTTTTTTTTTTTTTTTTTTTTTTTGAGGGCATTAACTGCTATGGTCATATTACCCCAATTAGGGCGCCCCCAAATCTCTCACTACACTTTAGATCTGTCTGTATATACCTATTTCTCTTAGAAAAACTTAGGGTACTTTTGCATTTATCGTTGCACAGAAGTTTCTCGACATATTCTCGATTTAAACTATGCAGCGCCCTTTCGTTGTTATACATGGGGCATTCCTGAATTATGTGCCGAATGGTTACAGCAGTCCCACATCGTTCGCACTGTCGGGCAATCTCACCCTTAAGAATGTGTTGGTGCGTTATCTGCGCATGCCCTATTCGCAGTCGGTGCATTTTTACATTTTTTCTCCCTAGTGGCCTGGTCTAACACATAGAGTTTCCGTACATCTGGTTTTATTCGGGTCAGGTGAGTGTTACTTTCAGCCCATTTTTGTTGCCACATTAACCGGTTTTTCTTTTTCAGGTATTCTCCTAAGTCCAACGGATGTATAAGGTTAACATCAATGTGATTACTTAACGCAGCCTGGCATGCAGCATGGTCTGCTTGATCGTTTCCAGGTATACCAATATGACTTGGTACCCATATAATAATAATTATAGCCTCTTTTCCATTTAAGAACTTGATAATGGACTGGCATCTTTTCGTCATCGCATCAACAGGATATATTTCAGAGATCCCATTCACTACTTCCATACAATCTGTGACGATGATAAAATTTTGTCTATCGCCGATGGAGCAATATAACAACGCCTGCCACAGCGCATATTGTTCGGCAAAGCGAATTGAGGACCACGAACATAAACTCCATTCATAGGACTCTTCTCCAATCACCATCGCACTTCCAACACCACTCTCCGTTCTAGACCCGTCAGTATAGATGATTTCATACGAAGGATATTCATTACATATATCTTGGAATTTCTGTATATAAGTGTTACTGTTTGTAGTTGACTTTTTGTATTTCGCAAGTTCCGTTCTTATTTCGACTGCAGGAGTCATCCACGGTGCAAACTCTTGTGTAGTGTTTTCCAGTATTTCCGGAAGAGCGATACCTTGCAATTGAATATCCTCATAAAACCTCACACTTGCTGGTCTAGTAATAGTAGGTCGCATTCTATAAGCATTTTTATCCACACTGAAAATTATGCTATTAGGGTAACGGGGTAATGACAGTAGTTTAGCCATGTAACAGTAAGTTAACTGTTTTCTTCTCGTATCAAGTGGTGAAATTCCAGATTCGCAATGTAAGCTGGCTACCGGACTCGTAGGAAATGCTCCTATACAATACCTTATAGCAGCATGCTGCACAGGATCTAATATTGTCAGTAACGTTTTACGTGCCGACGAATAGGCAATGCTACCATAATCCATTTGGGATCTTATGAGCGCTTGATAAATTCGAATAAGGCAGTTAGCATCTGCACCCCACTTGGTATGCGCTAATACTTTAAGTATGTTGAGACTGTTGACGCATTTAGTCTTCAAGTGCTCTAAATGAGTTCTCCAAGTAAGGGATCTATCAAACGTGAGACCAAGGAACTTAGCAGCTTCCGAGCATCTGATGTTATGGTTCGTCAGATATAGCACAGGATCATAGTGTGGCCTTCTTAACCTGCAAAAATGGACGCATTGTGTTTTTTCGTGTGAAAAACTTAAACCTATATTTTCGGCATTCCCAACAATTTGATTGATTACAGGTTGTAGTTTGCGAGTTATTTCTCCTACCGTTTTCCCTGATGTGAAGATGGCTATGTCGTCAACGTACATGCATTTAGAAATGTTTTCTGGTGTATTAGAGCATATGTCATTTATTGCTATAGCAAATAGAGTACAACTGAGAGTCGATCCCTGAGGAACTCCATTCTCCAAAAGCTTATCATCGGAGAACTTATCACCAACTCTTACACGGAAACGCCTGTTTGTTAGGAAGGACTTCACTAACAATGGTAAGTTACCTCTCAAGTTATATTGGTACATTTTTTCTATTATGCCATACCTCCATGTCATATCATACGCGCCCTTCACATCAAAGAAAACAGCCACCAGATGTTCTCTTTTGCGGAATGCCTCTTGTATGCAGTGCTCTAAAAGAATCAGATGGTCGGTGGTAGATCGGTGTTTCCTGAAACCAGCCTGATATGGCACTAGGAAGTTGTTTTTCTCCAAATACCACTGTAATCGATTATTTAGCATCCTCTCCATGATTTTACCCATGCAACACGTCAAACTGATTGGTCGATAACTAGTTGCAGACAATGGATTTTTTTTGGGTTTTAAGATTGGTATCACCACTGCTTCTTTCCATTCATCTGGGTAAGTACCCTCTGCCCATAATTTGTTATACAGATACAGTAACGATTCTTTCATTTCAGGCGTCAGATTCTTCAGCATCTCGTTTGCTATCTGGTCAGGTCCAGGTGCTGTGTTCCTGGCCTTTTGTAAAGCAAACTCCATCTCCAGCATTGTAAAAGGTAGGTTGTATACAAGATTATCGGATGTATAGAATGGTAGTTCAACCTCTCTTTGATTTTTTGTTTCAGAAAAGGTGGGGGGATAGTTTCCGGAGCTACTAACTACTGCAAACTGATTGGCCAAAGCGTTCGCGATTTCTTCTGGTTTTTCCAAGACTAGGTCTTGTGTTTGTAATGAATGTATACCTTGACTTTTATATTTGCCACATATGGATCTTATTTTTTTCCAGGTATCGCCCACATCAGCATTTGCATTGATAGTTGACGTATATTTAATCCAACTTTGACGCTTACTCTCAAATACGACTCGTCTGCTTATTGCTCTCGCTCGTTTGAAGTTGATATGGTTTTCAACGGTAGGTTGCCTTTGGTAGAGTCTAAATGCAACACTCTTGTTTCTGATGGCTACTTTTACATCCTGATTCCACCATGGAATGGGTCTCTTCACAGGCTTGTTTCCAGTCTTTGGTATGCTCTTCATCGCTGCAACCAATATAGTCTTGAATAACGAAGGGAAAATACTGTTGTGGAACGTAGGTAATGAAAACTTCTTCCAAATTAGTACGAGTCATTATAGTACCCCTAGCAGGAATTAAAGTTGTAAGAATTTATTATTGTTAGAGAAATCTGGTTCCCCCCCTCCATTATAAAATTGACCCCGTTTTAGATCTTCGTCAAAACATTTATTGCACAGTGTTTTAGGAAAGTGGAAATTTAATGGTTACTCTTTTCATAGTTTCATTTGGGTGTAGCCGAGGGTGTAGCTTTCTCAATACGCATAATTATGCTGCAAATTGCATCAAGGTTAGGGTAGAGGTATAGCTATTATATCTATCTTTCAGCAATTATACCGCTGATGGTAATACGACTAATACGTATATCGTTCGTTTACTTAAGGTAAGAGCGCTATAGTTGAAGTTTTTATAAAGCAACGATTCAAACTTGGTGGTTGTAAGTTCTGGAATAATTCCAGTTAAATACAAAAGCAAGTACAAATGAAAATAAGCTACACACCCACTGCACCCACCGACCTTATTTTTATGTCATAATTCAAAAATGGCAATAATAAAAACATACTTACCGACATGATATTATAATATACAATGAAGTATGCACTGCCCAAGTTGAAACAAATTCAAAAATAGTTCACTTTTACTAAAAAAAACGTCGTGCACCGCTTGTAAACAAATTGCAAACGGAAATGATTCATCAAGTTCAAGTCGATGCAAACCGGTCGCACTTGCCACTCTCCGCATGTCACTGACTATCACGTGATGGTTTGTCGTTCCCGATTGTGAAAACAGGTGTTACATATTTTGGGCATAAATTTTGCGTCTATGAGACGTAACTGTTTTGTTCGATCACGCACAGAAAAATCGTATAAGTTATGAATCAATTGTGTTTTGTTCACCTCTATTATGTGCAACATGTACGTAAATGAAACATTTTACAATAAATAAGTAATTTGCAACAAACGCGTATCTAATAAACGTTAACGCCTTACGTGTAGGGTACGCAACAAACATGTACCATTAAATGTAGCCGATGCATATATTGAATGAATCCAGTTACACTCTTTTTGGGTATTTTTTATGAAACATATTTCAGGGTAAATTTTTATGTTTTACCTAATGCATTTTAAACGTAATCAATGCGCAACATTCAAACGTACCAATGTAGACATGTTTGCGACAAAATGGTACGTAACAAATACGTTCTGTGTTTGCTGGGTGTAAAATCAGTCAGTTTTAAATCTTGCTCTAAATATAATAGGGGATCAGCCACACTATTACTGTGCACTTGTGCAGCTGAATTAACTTTCATTTTTTCCCGTGCTCATTCAATATGCCTTTTTTATGTTTGTTTCCTGCTAGTCTGTAAAGAATAGAGTTTTTCAAAATATTGTGCTATTGAATAATTATTCAATTATAATGAATTATTTATTAGTCTCTTTATCAGCCAAACAGTTTCTAACTAATTTAAGCATATGGCATGCATCTAAAAAATATATATATTTTGTCCTGTAATGGGGTGACTAAAATATGGTTTTAAATTGTCAGTATCAAAACTTGCCCCTGACTCGGTTGCAGTTTTTAAGTTATAGTGGGTGCATCAAATGTAAATGAGGTTATTACAACACCAGACTCATGTACAAACTTAATAACCTCTTGCACCACTCCTGCTTTTTCTTTTGAATTCAATCCATTTAATATTAAATATACAACAGGTATCTTCCAATGTCCATTTATCCCCACTAACGTAAAAACTAAAACTTCCCTGGCTTCTTCCGTTTCGTCACTATGAATTTGAAACCCCAAATGTACATATCCCGTCATTGTTTTCCCCGTAAATTCCACTTGGTTTTTTTTGGACATTTCGTCCATAACTAAATTACAAAGCACCTCTCTTCCCTTTAACCTATACTGCTCTACCATCAATTTTAGCACTTTAATGGATTCCTTTGTTAATCCGGGTGATCCATCAACACCTTTGTACCATTTTGTTAAAGTGTTTGGGTGTAGTAACGATTTGTTAAACGTGTCACGCACATCCCAGATAGCACAATTACGTCCTATGTACAGCCATTAGGCAAATATGTTAGAGCCATAATACATACAATGTAAGTCCACGTATGGTACTGTTTTGGTCCATATGTGGTCCACCTCTCAACAAGTTGGACGTCCTAGGTACGTCCACTTGGTATATATATTGTACGTCCACGCAGGATTGTATCATGTAGGTATGTCCATACATATTTATATTATGGATGTCCATTAATTGTATACAGTGTACGTCCACCTTTTGTACGTTATATAAACAACAAAAATAAATATTGATTTATTGAATGAAAAATACAGAACATTTATTTTACATTTTTTACCCTTTCAGCTGCGCATCGCAGCCACTTTGAAATTTCCATTTCGACATCCTTCTCTGTACTTTTTGGATTAAATCGTAATCCAGCTTCTATGCACATAAAAAAAATAAATGTAATATACATGAAAGGAATACACAATACTTACGGATCATTAGTTTGTTCAAATGTAGTTGCTTGAATGCCTCCTTGCTTCTTTTTCCATAATAACTGTATGTTGCAGCGAGACTGTATGAAATTAACATTCTTCCAGAGCGATAAGTGCAATCGTACAAATAATGATACTTCACGAACCTAAATCATATCATGTAAATTACAATCACATATTATTTGTATTTTAATACTTACTGCCTTTTCAAATGCATTCTCATTTGTTACAAAAAATTCTTCCAAATGCGCTAAACTTTCTTTTGAATTTAGGCGCAATGCAAATTGGGAAAGAATTGAGTTTTCCTGAATAAAAAATTGAGCGTTGCTGTAAAGACAAAAGTCTAAATAGGTTTTTTTTAGAGAACTATTACTTATAATTTCCCGTTTTTCAAAACCGTAGAAACAAAACAAAGAAACATGTCGTGGCAAAACATTAGTATCAAGTAATTAATTCTCAATGCCAAGTGCAATATGTAACAATCAACCACCTAACGTACATCACTCGCCCTCAGATGAAGCACCCTGTAAATAAACAGTAACATATTCGTACAAACAAAAGCGAAATGTGCTGCAATAAATTCAATTATAAATTAAAATGTAGTTCTGCATACTTGTATTGAATATCATCCCTAAGGGAACATACTGTATCTAGATATAAATAAAAACACGTAAATATATAAATGTACTAACTTTGCATAATATCTACCTGTCAAACGACAAACACTAGCGGCACCTATTGATAACATTGGATAGAGATCGCCAGCACCTTGTTATGAATTATCTACAATGTCTATCTATGTAATTTAAACTTAAAGTCACTATAACTTCAAACTGTTTACTTCTTTTTGTGTATAACTATTCACGTTTTTCTAATCAAAAGTCATGATTATTTACTGTTTGGTAAATGCGTTAATCTCTGTTTCAAAGAATTTGTAGTAACGTCAGATTTTATGTTGAATTACCGTTGCCACTTCTGTAGGTTATTTCCAAGTAACATATTATTTTCAGTTATGGTTTGGATATGCATCTCCGTTCACAGAGCTCTATGAACGAAGAATCTTTGCGGTAAGTTTTTATACATCTACAATCTTGCGTTGTGTGTGTAGATTTAGGCTTGGATACAACAGTTGCAGTGGTACTATCATACAATTTGGGTTTTCAATTTAATTTAATTTTGTGCAGTTAAGCCGCAGTGCCATAACTTTAAGACGAGATTTAAGTTGCATTTAAACATTTATAATTAATTAAAAGTACCATATCTGTTACTTGACAATTATTTTGGTACTAATAGAAAAAGGTGTTATTTCATTAAAGTTTATTTGAGGGTCGATGTTTTATTATTTCAGTGTGAGAACTAGTAGTGTTACTTATTGTATCTTTTCTATAGGTATTTATATACCGTAAAGGGTTACTGAAGGATAAATATAGTGGCGCCCATTTTTAATCATAAAAATTCTTATTGTTGCTCAGTTTATAGTCGTGGTTCACCCCCAATCAGCCTGCCTTTGCCTGAGCTAGCGGACCTTAGCTTCTCAAGTTTATTACAAGCGAGTTTTGCACGTAACAAGTTTTACTTTTATTCGAGGTGCATACATACAAAATTTCATTTAAATATCTTAACAGATAAAAAAATTGGGATTGCGCAAATACCAAAGTTGGGTTGCGCATGCGCAATTTTTTTAATCTGCATAGTTAGGTACCTGAGGTTTAAGGAATATTTACTAACACAGAAAACCGGACATTCATGGTTTTTGTGGAAAGAATGATAAAAGAAACCCTTTTTTGGAGGTTTGGGCAGTTTTTGTGCTGTAACTTTTTGGCCCGTTAGTCTACGTAGCCGAAAAACAATAAGAGACCTTCCTTATATCCATGTGTATCAATTTTCTAAGTGATCGGACGTCTCTACACAAAGTTACTGTGCACACGGACAGACAGCAATACAAAATTATAAACTTTCTCGAGGATCGTTAATAAATCGAGAGCATAAGTACAATTTCTTGTTCCAATATTCATTAGCATTACGGACCGCGACATATCATAAACAATTTTCGCCATGCAGGAAGTACCTATTGTTGAGGTCGATTTATATCGTTTTTTTAGCGATGACGAAACAGACATATTATTAAGGATCCTCAGGTCCTTTATAGTTTTGTATTGTCATCCGTCCGAGTGCGCTCTAACTCTTTTTTTAAAAGTGACCGACTGTGTTGAAATTTGGTGTACGGGTACTTTGGACATTAAGGACGGACGCTATTGATTTCCAGGAAGCTGGTTCAATAGGAACAAAAGTTATAGGGCTTCGAGTGAATCGGAAACAGGAAAAACTGCGGGTTCAATAGAATAGAAATCAACATATTTCATTCCCTAGGTCATGTATCGAGTTCGGACTTTCGCTACATTATTCCCTATGACTGGCGAATGCTTAAATGTGTAACAATTCAATATAACTCTTCTCTGTGATATAGGTCGAAAGTTTTAGAGCAAAATGTAGCCAAAATTATACTTTATACATGAATTTAAATTAAAAGGTTTCAAACGCATTATCTCGATGCTAAAAAAGTACATCACGTGCACATTTGATAACCACATGTGTGTGATTCAAAGATGTTAAATTATTTTTCTGAGGCCATATGGATTTTGATCGAAATAAGTCAAAATCGTTATTTATGCACCAAGATCGTTGAGAAAAAGACTAGGGGCATTATCTCAATGCTCAAAACATAAATTTGATGCATTTCTGGCGACCACATGGATTTTGATCAAAACATGAGAAAATATTTATGCACCAAGATCATTGGGAATAAGATTAAGAGCATTATCTCAATGCCCAAGACATGAATTTGATGTATTTTGTAAGATTAAAATAAATTATGGTTAAAAGTGATTGTAATACTGAGGATCCTTCGATATTTCGTTGTATCGGTTTATTATTATAGTATTAGCACAGATATACCATATATCTGTGGTATTAGAGACGAAGGTGAAAATGGTGCCGCTAAGGGTTGATGACGGCCGGCATAAATTTCTACGAATCATAGCGATAAGTTGGAACGTGTAAACAATAACAGCGATTTTTCGGCGCTAGGGCATTGGGACGCGGACATTAAACCGCAGACAATGCGGTCTATTGTCTTGCGGCCCAATGACGACGGCCTAATTCCCAGTCGCCGATTCTTCGCTACGTTTTTGTGGCTCACAATGTTGAATGCCGTTTTCTTCTGCAACCACTGGCAGCTCCATTTTCTTCTTGACCTCACGACTTTGCAATTTGTGCCCTAAATAGAGGATATAAACAGATCATCACGGTACTTCCCCCATGGCCTTTGAATATAAAATTAGGTTTATATTCAAGGCCCATGGCGAAAACCGTTTTAACGAATACTGTGCTAAATGGTGATCGACAACGAAATTGGAACAAAAAATCATTACATGTAAACACTACTCACTCTTTCGATTTACTGGAATAGTAAATTGGACAATCACATCTCTCCGATTTATCGCAGTCGAGATCGTATCGTGCAAACTTTTATTGTTTGCACGTTTTAACTTATCGCTACGATCCGCAGAAGTTAATGCGGGCCGGAATCAATCAATCTGTTCACACGCGACAATAAATCGTAACAATTCGATCGATAATTTTGTTCCAGAAAAATGGTCGAAGATGTGCGAGACGCAATTATGGACCGTGATGAAATTACACTGCCTTCAGAAACAGAAAGTGCTAATCGCAAAAAAATTGATAGATGATGCAGCGCAAAAATCGGCAACTTATAAGGTTGGCTGGTAAAACGACTTCCCAATAAGTATTTCTCCAGCATTATACAGTTGATAATATTCTCCAAATCCACTTGTTCAGCTTCATCCAAACCGTAGTGTCAGGAAAGTGAATCGCAGCAAAATTACAATCAACAGCAGTGCCAACGAACAACCTCAATATCAGCAAATTTGTGATCAAACCAATCAAACCCAAAGCACCAGCAATGTCAATCAGCTGCTGATTTTTTCTTACTTTTTAATAAGCAATCATCTTACGATAAATAAATGTGTATGTATATCACAATAAAATTATTATATGACGTTGTGCGAAATAAACCTCTCATTGTGATGATTTCAGATCAATGCCCATGCAGTAGGTAGGTATACCTTATACAGGGTGGGGCAGAGGAACTTGCTCATTTGTATTCGGCACCTTTAGGCGACCGTTGCTCCGACGAAAGTGGGGATAGGTATATTTGACAGAAGGGCATATAAAGTTTTTCCGCCGCGTGGTGTAATCATCATCATGGAGTGGACGAAGATGGAACGCGCGTTCGCCGTCGAGGCATACTTTTCTAACGGTTGCTCAGTCATAGCCACGCAACGTGCATTTCGTAGTCATTTTAATATCGCGCCACGTGGACGTGTTCCTGGCCGGCAATCCATTGTTTCATGGGTAAACAATTTTAGGGAAAATGGTGATGTGAAGAAAAAAACCTGGGTCCCCACGAACAGCAAGGACACCGGAAAACATTGATAAAGTAAGGCGTTCTGTTTTGCAATCCCCTCGGCGCTCTGCACGCAAACATGCAGCTGCACTCAGGTTATCTGCTCGTTCTGTGAGGAGAATCCTTCATGAAGAACTAAAGTTTCACCCCTATAAATTGGTCATAGTGCAGGAGCTTAATCCACGCAATGTTGTTGCTCGAGAAAATGCATTTGAGGCGCTTCTTGGTATGCCTGACGACGCACTTGTTTTCTTCAGCGACGAGGCTCACTTTCACTTATCAGGCAGTGTAAATAAGCAAAACATGCGGTATTTGAGCGCTGAAAACCCCAGAGAACTTCACGAGCGGCCCCTACATTCACAACGTGTCGTTTGGTGTGCACTATCGCGAGTTGGGATAATTCGACCATATTTTTTCGAAGAAAACGAACGGACAGTTTCAGTGACTTCTGACCGTTATGTCCACATGATTCAGGAGTTTTTCCTTCCAAGACTCGATGAGATGGATGTGGGAGATGTGTGGTTCCAGCAGAACGGTGCCACATCGCATACAGCACGAGTGTTAATGGCTCTTTTGCGGCAGCACTTCCCTGGACGCCTCATTTCTGAGGGGTGATCTGCAGTGGCCAGCACAATCGCCTGATTTAGCCCCTTGCGATTTTTTTTATGGGGATATCTAAAATCACGTTTTTAACGATCGTCCCAGTACTCTGGCTAACTTGAAGAACAACATTCGTGTTGCTATCGCCAACATACCCAACGAAATGCTTGACAGAGTTCCGACATTTCCAAAATCGGTTAATGCAGTGTATTGACAATAATGGACACCATTTGCCAGATATCATCTTTAAAACTGTCTAAACATAAACTTTAAATGTTGTACTTGATGATGGAAAAATAATTAAATCAATATTTGCATAAGTTTTTGTTTTATTGAATTTCTAAATCAGCAAGTTCCTCTGCCCTGTATTTACTGGTATACTTACAAAATTGAGGAGCAGACTTGCAAAACGTAGTTTGTCCAAATTATAAATTTCCTTTTTGAAATAATCGCTATTGATAATCTTTATGGAGTAGCTGCAATTGCTTCGCACGTTTCAGTGTTGATGCGGCCAGGAGATATAGTGGTGAGATCCTAGTAACCGGTACGGTATACCAGTTGCTATGATAGTCCCTCGTGAGATGAAATAGTCGCTCGCATAATAATAGTCTCTTGTTTTTTAGTATTTGAGAGCAAGTTTATGTCCCTTTTTGTATAGGGTTATATTTTTCTGACACGCTTCTAAGTTACCATCATTCTACTCGGACACCGTCCTGATGTTCACCAGTGAACAAAAAGATATATTCTGGAATGCCTGTACGCGTGTGAAGATCAGGCCTGCACAATGTTTTTATAGATTTGTCACATTTAAAAAAATGATTTCGAAACTGCAGTTGTTTACTGTACAAATTGCTTCATTAAATGGGGCGTTGTCCCTTTACGTCATAAAACACACATTTTTTTTATATAGTTTGTAATCAGCAAACCCACCTGTAGAAATACAAAGTTCGCAAACTTAATGCGCAGTAGCATCACAAACGAAGTTTATAATTGGATTTAATTATGTTATTGAAAAATTGCGTCACCTCTATCTCAAGGTTTGAAAGTGAACGAGCTACAGCTCGATATATGAATACAAATTTGCGGTTTCTCTATTAAAATGTTGTTTCTAATATTGTTTAGTGTGCTATTACTTTTATTATACCGTTACGTTATAAAACCGGTCAAATATTGGGAAGAAAGAAGCGTTGACCATGAAAGGGCAATTCCAATTTTCGGCAGCATGCTACCGAATGCATTGGGGAAATGTTCAAATACCGAGTTATTTCTCGACATTTACAAAAGACACTCTAATAAAAGGTAACTGTTGTGGTTTTTGATTTTCGGCCAATCCTCATGTTGTAGATACATTGGGTTGCACAACTATACCAAACCATCGTTGTTTGTGATGGATCCCCAATTGATTAAACAGATTCTGGTGAAGGAGTTTGAAACCTTCCCCGAACACCTACAATTTATTCCTACCGATGTTGATCCATTATGGAATAACAATTTATTTGCCATGCCAGGTAAGGCTTTTGCTCTTGCGTTATCAGTAGGGCACGGTTTTCAGGTGGTGAAAAATGGCACCAGCTGAGATCAATTCTAAGCCCGGCGTTTACCAGTAGCAAATTGAAGGCTATGTTTATTTTAATGAAAGAGTGCTGTAACGGTTTTGTGACTTACTACAAAAGTAAAGGTGGGGAAGTAGATGTTGACGTTAAAGAGACATTTACGCGATTTGGAAATGACTTAATTGCATCAACCGCGTTTGGAATTACCTGCAACTCACTGACCGAGCCGAAAAATGAATTCTATGTCCTAGCCAAGGATCTTGTATTTTTGAGTGCATTTAGACGACTAACCATCCTTATAAATATAATATCCCCAACGATTGCAAAGGTTAGCATCTCCGTAACTTTGTGCATTTGAGTGCTCTTGAATTTTCCAGATTGGAAGATTCCCTTTCTTCCCAAAGAAAACTAAGGATTTCTTTACGAGACTCGTCAAAGACACTCTCCAAACACGAAGAGAGAAGAACATTATCCGTCATGACATGCTTCACCTATTAATGGAGTTCCAAAAGGACAACCATACATATCAGGACGATGCGCACGATATGCCCGAAATGGGTTATGCGCCAGTCGAAGACACAAACTTCGGAAAAACACAACGAACAATAAAGCTTGAGATTACCGACGACATTATAACCTCTCAGGTTATGATTTTCTTCTTTGCCGGTTTCGAGACTGTATCTACGATGATGAGTTACACCATTTATGAATTAGCGCTTAATTCCGATATCCAAGACAGATTGCGGAACGAAGTTGACGCCGCTTTTAAATCAGGCAATGGAGAGCTAACGTACGATAAACTAATGGAGTTGAAATATTTGGACATGGTTATCTTAGGTGAGTTGTGCCTTCGCGCGTGCTTGGTGTGACGTAACCAATAAGCATTTTAAGAGTCCTTGAGAAAATGGCCACCTTTTATATTACTCGACAGAAGTTCTGTTCGCCCTTACACGATTGAACCGAATGAACCAACCGAATCGCCGCTTCTTCTCGAGAAGGATATTAGTGTCATTTTTCCAATTTTCTCCATACAAAGAGATCCTAAGTACTTTCCCAACCCCGATAAGTTTGATCCGGAAAGGTTCAGTGAGGAAAATCGGAACAATATTATACCGTACACCTACATTCCTTTCGGCGCCGGTCCTAGAAACTGCATTGGTAATAACTTCAAATTTATCTTATTAGGTGTTTCATTAATCTCCAATTCCAGGGTCACGTTTCGCGTTATTGGAAGGTAAACTGATTGTAGCGGAAATTGTGCGAAATTTCGAAATTGTTCGCATTGAAAAAACACAAGTTCCAATCATTTACAGCAAAACGATTTTTAACCCTCTGCCAGATGATGGAATTTGGGTGGGACTGCAACAGCGAAAGTTCGAGTGAACTCGTCGTATGTTGTGGAAATATTGGGCGATTCATTACATCCAGATCAGCGACAAAGCACATTAGGAAATGTTGTAACTTGTATTACATTATGTGATTCTTTTTTTTAGATATTAGCACAGATTAACTACATTGCAGTGTACCTAATCTGTGGCAATACTAAAGGAGAATATAGAAAATGACTTCTATTTTCTTGCATGGACGTTTGTAGATAATATGTACCTACGAAGTCGACAGTATGCAAGTATTACAGTGATACCTATGATATTGATAGGAGGTAAGCTGAGCCACCATGGCCTAATACGTTATATACTCTTTGCTAATATTGAACAATGGAGCTACTTATTACGCTTTCAATACAGTTACCTACTTTATGGAAAACAGTGGCGATAATATGAGCTAATAAAGCGCTGTCAAGTCGCCATGTTGCATCGAATAAATTTACAATATACAAAATCAATGGTAGCCGAAGGGCATACGGCCGTAGATTTCGGCGTCGGGCAAAGCTTCGGTAAAATGTCGGTATAAGTATGGTGTCACACTATGCGTTTTTACCGCTCCCGCTAAAACGGATGCGGTTTGACGGGATGAGAATATCACAAGTTATTAAATGGTACCAGTCACATCACACATATATGCGGTTTCGCCGCACCCGGATTCAACCGCATCATATATGCTGCCATTTTAGCGGGAGCCAGAGCCGGACTGGGTGGGTAAGGGCCCCGGGCGCTCCATGACCTAAAGGCCCCCAAACTCATCCCCCCCCCCCCCCCCCGAAAAAGAAGACAAGGGATTTGCAGATTTTTAAATTGTATTTCAAACGGCATTTTCTCAAAATTGATTTGGGAACGAACTTGGAACTCAAATATTACAAACTGTACCGTTGAAAAGCTCAAACTATAATAAAACTCTGAACAATTTTTGAGCTCATACTTGTCCTGCCCCCTTCAGGAACGTCCATCTGCCTCCTCAAAAGAAGTTGCAGCACAGCTGAATGTGCCGCCTCATGAAGTTGTCTAGAGAACTCTTAAAAAACTCAAATATCGGCCTTAGGCAATTAATATTTCTCAGTTTCATCCAGGAGACCATGAACGACACGGGTACCTATAGCCATTAGTACGTTTTGTAAATAATCAGATTCGGGAAAACGCAAGTTTCCTTATCCTTAATAACGCGATATGGTATGATGAGAGTAAATGCAGCAATGTTTAATCGCCACAATGAACATTACTCGTCAATTGAAAATTCTCAGCAATTTCAAAATCGGCGACCACAAATGCATTTTAGCCTTGGCGCATGGGGCGGTTGATTGGTCCGTTGGTTCGTTGGAGTATTTTTTTGTGAGAGATAATGGAAAAAGGCAATTACAAAACATTGCCAGCCGATTTTGATGAACTTCGTCAAAGAAGCGTTACCATGCTCAGGCACAATATTAGGAGGGATGGTTCAAGAGCCATAGCAAATCTTAGGAAAAGAGTGGTACTGTGCTTAGAATTAGGAGGTGGGCTATTGGAATACATGTTATATGTTACATTCGTTAAATATTGTTTATTCTTATGTATTTTGTTTTAATTTGAATTATATATTCTTGCAAATCTTACAGTTCCTTGCCAACACCTCAACCAGACAAATGGATCAAAAAAACTTTTGTACATCACAACAAAAGAACGTTTTGTTTTTCTAAGCATCGTCCCCCATATAGTGGCACTCGAAAAATGGACACCCTGTATAACAGCAGGCTACGTGAAGTTGGCTGAGATACTTAATGGTTTTAGGCATATATGGTTTTTATAGGTAGATCCACCTAGACGTGTTTAGCCGCGAGCCGAAAAGGATTTTTGAAATAGGTAACTTACTTTCTATTGGAACCAACATTTCAGTCCAACAGCCCTAAAAGGTGCATAAGTAGCGCCAAGTTTCTGCGTAAGACAAAAATCATTTATGAAAAAGTCGGCGGTTTCGTGAAATTAGCAGGGATAATGCGAGCGATAGTTGTTTTTGCAATAAAATCGCCCATTTTCTACAACGGCGCAAAATTTTTAGCGTAATACAACGATGTTGCGGTAACGCTTATATGCTCAATTTTCGGTCGTCTGTCGTTTGTCTGTCTGTCGTCTGTCTGTTCCTTCGGGATTACGGGCCCTGGGCCACCTACTAGATACCTACTTCGAGTTTTCACTAATTGATAGCTGCTATAGTGATATACCTAGGCTATATTTGCCCGTTACTCATCATTTACAGTTGTGTTATGCGGCAACCCGCAACACCAACGAGTGGGTTTTGAAAAATTTTGATATACATGTCCCAAATTGGTACCTACAAACTTGGCGCTCTCGCAAATGACATATATCTTCACACACCTTAAAACATGGAACCCAAACGTCTAAAATTGCATAATATTCTTGGAGCAAAATGCCCGGGTGCGAATTTTTCCTGTGAAAATTATCGGGGAGACCAGGTACGGGTTTTTAATGAATGTACAAAGTCAGCGGATTAGACGGTTAGTTCCAGAAGTTCGTAAACATGCCAATGCATCGAAATAAATACAGGCGTCGTAATGTGTCTCCCTCTTGGGTTGTGCACGCGCAAGAAACTTGTATAAATAGATTTCCGTAACCGAATATCAATTCCTTTATTACCGACTAAAAGTTGTGTATAATTTGACATCTGTTTCAAAATGGCTGGGTAGATTGAAGATTATTGTGAGGATTGTGCGGGTTGGAATTTTGTAGGTGTGTCACTACGTCTATCGAACTATAATGCCGTTTATTGTAAATAATATTAGCGTTAAAATGTGTACGTGTCGGCCGTTAAACGAGTGCGAATGTTCTATAGGACGGTTTAGTTAATTAACAACGGTGTAGTTAAGGGTTAGAATTGATTCCGCTTAAGTCTATGTAATTTATATTCAAGTTAGAGTGTGATAGTAAATTAGCAAACATGTGGAACATGATGTGTGATGTTATGCCGACAATTTCGGAGGACAGCATTAGCCAGAGAAGTTCGCAATTCTCTGGTGAAGATGCTAACTTCGAACAACTGATGGTTTCGATGTTGGACGAAAGGGACAAACTGATGGATAGTTTACGTGAGACACAAGAACGTCTTTCAGATACTGAATTAAAGTTAGCAGATGTGGAGAAAGAGCGGGATTCGCTTCAGAGACAGATCGCCGCCAACCTCCCCCAGGTAAGTAAAGTGACATCCGCGCATCGAGCGATTTCACAGCACACTCTGTGTGTCGCGACTTCGGTCGCTCTGGTTGTATGATATACCCGATTTGGAGCTTTATTGATTCCCCCCCGGCAAAACTTCAACGCCATTTTAACAACGAAACTTCGCTTTTATATTTAATATCGGCACAATTAAAATGTTACCCTTTTAAAAAAGTGTTTTCCCTTTAACTAGATAAATGTCATCAATGGTTCGTCACTCCGCCCACAATACCCTGCCCTTGCCCTTACTCCGTCCTCGTGTTTGAGCGGTTGTAACCTAGATTTTACAAATGATAAATTCAATCATAATTTGCGCACTTTAATAGCAATTCCTTTCTTCAAACAGGAAGATAGCGTCTACGAATAATAATTGTCTTCTTTGATATCTTACATATATTCCTCGATATATTCTTTATTTTTTTACGTTTTTTTACTTCACTTCCGTCTAATTTTGTAGTCAAAAATTGCATGCGAACGGATTCATCACGAAATTCACGATTGCAGAACTGGTGAATTCTTGTTTACTGTTTGTTCATTGTTATGATGTACAGGGTATGCTGGAAGATATGTACCGAACATGAATCGACCCCGACACCGACCCTTTTTCAATTCTTCACGAAAATTCTGTATATACAAGAGTTTTCAAGGTGGTTTTTAGTGGTGGATTTATACCTCGGTTTATACCCAAGTTTATAGAAACATCGCTAATTCACGAGGTATCATCAACAAGTATCATTGTGCACAACTCTTTGCAGATAGAGCCCATTTTTTAAACCGAATTAGCCTGGGAATTAGCTTAGTAAATAGTTGGGCTCGTAGTTGGGTTATAAGCATAGAATTACAGTAGTCTCCTCCGACCTCGCCTCCGACATTGCGTTCTGCAGATATTTGCACTGAAAGTTTTGACATCACCAGCAGATGTCTCGTCCAGACGTTCTACTTGCCCTTTATCTCGCCCTTTATGAATACCTCTTCCAATACTTCGATTTTAAAATATTAACTTCGACTTCGCCATTAAATATGTCTCGTCCAGACGATTCATTTTGCCTTTGTACTCCCATTCCACAAACCGTTTTCGAGATATTCGTTAAAATGTTACCATAACCAATGAATACATTTCTTTCTGGCGTCCCAATCGCCCTTTGTGAGTATCCTTTTGGACGATCCGCTCTTCTCTTGGAATATAAGGAATTATAACCGATCACGATAAGGGGTCGAGGAGAAGGATTATGATTGGTAGAAAGCAATTCGCTTCAATGAGACCTTTAATTAGAATACCATGATAATGGCCGTCTGGCACACCTTCAAGGTATAAGCTACCTATTGCAAAAAATTCTAGGACTCTAGGGACATTCCCCTACAAGTACTTAGTTCAAAACCGTTAGAGGGTCCAGCTCCAGACAGACGGGCGGACAAAACCGCTGGAAAATGCCCTAAAAATCATTTACATGGATGTCACGAGAATCGCGTAATATTTTCTGTTGATTTTGTGGATTTCGTGAAGATCAGTTGCAATTTTTCCATATCATTCAAGTCGATAGACGTATAGTACTTAAGTTGTATGATTTCTTGTAGTAGTCTATCGTTTATAACCTCGTTCACTTGCTCGCCTATAATTTAAAATGCGTATAGGTATTTGACCCTAATAAATATAATATATACAGGGTGACAATTTGAAAACTTACCACCCCCCATATCTTAGTAAATAAACAAGATATTTAAAAAAATCAAAATCCGTTTCGGTAATTCGGAGGGGGAATCACAATAACACAGTTGGCGACGCACCCCCTCACCCCCCGCGCCCCAGCCACCCCAACTTTTAAATCTTAAATAGTGACCCTCCATGTGTGATACGTCGTTGGAAAGCTCTGAAAAAATGCTTTCCAACCATACCAACTAGCATTACATTTAGGTTAGTAATTATCGTGCAAACCAAAAAATAGACTAATACTCGGACTAATATGAATATCTCGATGAATATTTTCTAAAGGCTTTTATTTCAAAAAATGTTCAAAATGGTTTCCGTTATTTGTAAGACCGTATTACTATGCGATCAAAAATGAGTTGCTGTCGAGTCGCCCTTTCAAAGTTTTGTTTACATGGAAAATCGTATTTTACTTGAACTTCCAAAGCCGACTCGACAGCAACTCATTTTTGACCGCCAGTTATAATCTATTCTCAAACTCTTGTCGAACCTTTTTTAATGTTGGTTTTGCAATATTTCGACATTCTTGAATTATTCTCTGTCTTAGTTCGTCTATGTTCGCCGGTTGCGTTTTAAATACGACAGATTTCAAATGTATCATATTAGTTTATTTTTTGATTTGCACGATAATTACTAACCTAAATGTAATGCTATTTGGTATGGTTGGAAAGCATTTTTTCAGAGCTTTCCAACGACGTATCACACATGGGGGGTCACTATTTAAGATTTAAAAGTTGCGGTGGCTGGGGTGCAGGTGGTGTGAGAGGGTGCGTCCCCAACTATGTCATTGTGATTCCCCCTCCGAATTACCGAAACGGATTTTGATTTTTTTAAATATCTCCTTTATTTACTAAGATATGGGGGGTGGTAAGTTTTCAAATTGTCACGCTGTATAATAAAACTCGATGCTATAGTATAGGTACGACAAGGTCCATAAAATTGCAATTTTAATTAGAGTTCTGGAGGCCTCCCATAAAGTGCTAGAATTCTTGATACCTCCCATAAAGTGCTAGAATTCTTGATAAATCTTAGAGAGCTCCATCACTAAGTCTAACCTACTTCACAAGTTTTTTTTAGAGAAATGAAAAGATTGTCTATCAATAGTTCTAAAGTGCTATTAAAAACACTTTTATAACTTTTAAGATGTGTATCATCCAACGCCTTATTTAAAATGTTAAGAGACTGTACGAAACCTCAATCCGAGCCTCAATCACACCTCAAATTTTGTATAAAGTAAAAATCCCCCTACAATTCAAGAAATCGCTCTCCACTATCGTGCGCATATTCTATCGGGCTCCCGCGAAGTTATACCTACTCTGAATTAACGACAAAAAAGCGAACTTATTTTGCCGCACAAAAGATGTTGGTAAAACTCTTCATGGATCGTGCATAAGTGTAAATAAATTAAACAAATATAGCAAACGAGCTATGGGTATGGCTATAGCATGTACAAAACCAAATTTTAAACCTGATGTTAGTTTTGCTTTTATTTAAAGTGTATTATGTATGAAATTTCATTTAATTGCTTCCATAAATAAGAAAGTTGGCACTGCGCATCCTCGCGCACATTCTACACAAAACCAAATTTGGAAAATGGCGCTACATTCCAAGTGGCTATGTATCACATTTCCTTTAAATACCTTCATAAATAAGAAAGTTTGCAATTCGGTCTGTAAATGGTCGAGATGCGAAAAAGGGCACTGTGAATGTTGAACGATTAGGCCTCGGATTAGGCTCAACTTTTGGAATTGTGTTTTATATAGCTAAAGCTATGTTATTAATTTTTGAAAATATAAGAGAATTTATTTAAAATCGATATATGTTATATTTTTAATCATTGTAACAGAATGTTAGCCTCGATGTTAGCTACCACCGAGGCTACCACCATTGTATTTATAAACTAATTCGTTTATAACTCGGTTTATAAATACAATGCTACCACTTATATGAAAAGAAAGAGATTATTTTTGGTGTTCGGTGCCGGTTTATTAACGAGCTCCTAGCGAGTTTATAATTTTGTGATGTCATGTCTGTTCGTCCGTTAGCACGATAACTCATAAACGAATGGACCGATTATGATGAAAAAGGTGGATTCTTTATCAAATTTGTAGATCGGAGTTCGTGAATTGGCAATGTAACCCAAAAAATAAGGAAGGTCCTTTTGACATCTCCGTGAGTTATGAACCGAATTGCACGAAATTCAATATGCTTTAACCATATAAAAGCAATTCCAAAAATTGAGCCTAATCGATCAACATTCACAGTGCCCTTTTCGCATCTCGACCATTTACAAACCGGATTGCAAACTTTCTTATTTATGAAGGTATTTAAAGGAAAAGTGATACCGAGTGTGATACATAGCGACTTGGAATAAAACCAAATTTAATGCCAATTTGAAAATTTGGTTTTGCGCATGCGCAGTGTCAACTTTCTTATTTATGGAGGCATTTAAATAAAATTTGATACATAACCACCTGGAATAAAAGAAAATTTAACACCAGTTTCAAAATTTGCTTTTGCGCATGCGCAGTGCCAACTATGGAGGCGTTCAAATGAAATTTGATACATAGCCACTTGGAATAAAAGTAAATCTACCGCCATTTTCCAAATTTGGTTTTGTGCAGGATGTGCAGTGCCAACTTTCTTATTTATGCAAGCAATTAAATGAAATTTCATACATGTACACTTTAAATAAAAGCAAAACTAACATCAGGTTTAAAATTTGGTTTTGCACATACGTAGCCATACCCAGGAGCTCGTTTTCTATATTTGTTTAGTTTATTAGGATCTTCATTCCTCATTCATGCACATGTCTACCCTCGTGTCTACCTAATAACTATAAAAATTTAAAGGTTCAAGTAAAATTGATTAGAACAAATCACAGGAAATAAAGGAGTAATTAAAAATGTTAACAAACAATGCTAATCTAGTCCACTAATTACCTTAGAACCAGGTAATTTACAGAAGGGGTCATTATATAAAAATGCAGAAAATGCATTGACTAAGTAATTTATTCAATGGTAAAAGAAATAGGTATTTGGGCATCTCCAGTCAAATATTGTACAGCTTTTCGATAAACCTGTAGATATACATTCGTGGTCTGTGGTCTCCACTAGATCT
>NW_022170249.1:54644269-54644825 GCF_008802855.1 Photinus pyralis
GGACAAGGAAGGAGCCATCATGGACCCTGCTCTAAAATCAGGGAGAGGACTACTGGAGATTAATGAAGATTCATTTTATTTTTCCAATGAAATTCCAACGAAAATGCATGCCGCTTTGCAAGATGATTTACTGGGCATCAGCAGAACTCGTTTGTGGAAGATACTTCACGAATTAAATTTTCGTGGGAAACCTCTGACAAATTTATTTTTCCTGATTTTTACCTTTAATATTGCTTTTAATAAAAGTCGTCTTACCACAATTTGATTGTGGGCAGCACATTTTTTTGGTATTTTGGGGCGTCTTAATTGGATCCGTCCGATTGTTCCTTATTACGGAATTTCCGGCTCTAAAAACCAATCATTTTTAAGATGATACTATTTAGGTGACATTCCATCGAGCGGTCAATTTCAATATTATCAGCGGTCAGCGTGGGATCAAAGGTTGCCATTCCTAAAAGAAGGTGGGACAGCGCAGCGCAGTATATTAGTTGAAATAATTTATTCGATTTGGGGAGTCGTGTTAATTAATCCTATAATGCTTTTCAAAAGGAAATTG